>NW_006159732.1:2434629-2451923 GCF_000334495.1 Tupaia belangeri chinensis
AGACAGACAGACAGAAGGAGACAGAGAGATAGAAAGCGAGAACTCACCCCCCAGAGGGGATGGCCATGCCGCAATCCCTTCTCCTCCATTCTCCTCTCGGGATCTTGGGCACGTACGCACACGCGCCCAGCGTGAGTTTAAGCCACCGGGGCTTGAACCGTGGTCGACTACATGGGAGTCCAGTGACATAGCCATTATGCTAACTGCTGGTCCCCAACATTTTTTCTCAAGAGAAGTAAAAAGATATATTGGGTTGTTGGAAAAGTTGTGACATACTTTTTTCTATGCAAAAATGCATCATGACTTTTCTGACTAGCCAATGCTTACAATACTGTTCAACACTATTAGGGCTTTTAGACTCAAAAAAATAATAATTGGCCTACCCACAGTGGTAAACTTGGGAGGCTAAAAGCTGCAAGAGAGGCCCAGGTTTGGTTCCTGAGCCAACCTCAACATTCTGGACATGGCTGCATGTGCCTATAATCATAGCTAACTGGGAGGTGGAGGCAGGAGAATTGCAATACCACGAGATCCAGTCTGAAAATTACCCCTTTCTCCCATAAAAAAGAAAAAAGAGAAAAAATTATCTGCATTGTGGTTTCTCAGGAGATATGGAGAAAGTTCTTTCCTCATTGGAAGATAGCAGCAAAAGGTGTTTGCATTCTCACACATGCAAATATTTAGGCAGTCCTGTAATCAGTTTAGCCTGACTCACTTTGGTCTGATGACTTCTCTGGATCGAGGTTGCAGAGGCAAAGCTGACATTCCAAGCACCTGGGCCAGACTAAGATGCTTACTGCCATTTTATTAGATGTCCCAATTTCTTATTTTTTGAAAATTTTGCCAGTGGGCGTATCTCTCACCAGAGAGAGAGAGAGAGAGAAAGAAAGCACCCTACATGGGGCATCACAATATTTTTCTGTTTTTTTTTTTTAAGAATTTTAAAATTTTATTTATTATTTTAATTTGCTATAGGGCACACATGTTCAAGAGAGAGAGTAAGAAAGCAAGCTGCCAGGTCTGAAATTAGAACCACAGCCAGCCATGTAGGAGTCTAGTGCCTTAACCACCATGCCACGTGCCAGCCCCACATTGCAATTCCTCTCCTCCATCTCCTCTCCCCTTTCAGGATTTTGAGCATGCGTACACATGGCCAGGCATGTTTCTCAAGCTGCTGGGTCCAGAACTTGAACCACATGGCAGCCATGTGGGATCCAGCTGCCGTAAGCAACAGGCCACAGACTGGCTCTAGATGTCCCAAATCCTATAGGTATATCTTTGGTTGTTTTTCAACCTGAGAGTTATAGTTCATGGGTTGTTAAATTCATTTAGCACTTGGCAACTATACTTTAAGAAAATGAAATTAGAATACAGTTAATTAGAACAGAAGATATCAGGAGGCATCACAAAAAGGATAGGTATGACTTTATGAAAACCTTGTTTCAGTTTATATGCACACACACGTGTGTCCACTCAAACATGCATGCATATTTTGTGCACAGAATCTCAATGTAAAATGTATTTCCAATTATGGGTCCCAATGTAAACAAATGATAAAATCAAGGTAGGTCAGGGAAGAGGATGCCAAAGTTGTTCTGACTAGATTATCAATCCTCTGCCAGATAGTATACCCCAAGATCACTTTCAACATATTCATGTTCTTTTTTTTTTTTTTTTTTTTAAGATACTGGTGTCCTGAGATGGGAGAGAAGTTATAGGCCTAGTTTTGCTATTTTGTAGCTACATTCCACAAGGCACTGCCTACAACCTTGTTTTAGAAAGTAGAAGTACTTACCTCCAATTTTCATAATTGGAGCCTTTAACGTATTATTAAAAATATTTTTATTTTTTGTTTATGGTGCAGCATGTGTATGCACATGTGTAAGAGAGAGACAGACAAACAGACACACTCCATAGGGTCTAGTCATGACTGATCTTCTTGCAGACCATCAGATCTTGGGCACTTGTGCATATGTCTGATGTGAGTTAGGCTGACTGGCCTGGGGATCCAGCTCCTCTTTGAGCGTACAGTGCATTACTGCTATATCATAAGCTGGCCTAAGTTGTTATTATTTTAAAGTGGATTTTTGCCTAGGGCATGTGTGCTTGCCAGGGAGAGAGACAGAGACAGTGACAGTAGAGGGAAAGTGAGAAATCTCCTCCCAGGGGGATGGCCATGCTATAAACCTTTCTCCTCTATTCTCTTCCTGAGATCTTGGGCATGCATGCACACACACCTGGCATGATTTTCAAGCCACTGGGTCTAGGACTCAAATCACAGTCGGCCATAAGGGAATCTAGTGAGGTAACCGCTATGCCACCTGCTAGCTCCAGCTAAGGTGTATTTTTTAAAATACATTTTATATTCATTTACTGTGTATCATTACAGCATACAAAATTAATTCTCCCATCCAGAGTACACTGAATATTTACCCAACCAAACATATTACCATACCTATTGTCTTCAATAGACAGTTTTCTATCTTGTGTTTCTTAACTGTGTTACTTCTTTCTTTTTTCTCCTTGATTTCCTCCCCCCACCCCCACCCTCTGCCATTTCCTACCCTCTCCCACACCGTCTCTGGTACCACAGTTGCTCTCCATCCCTTTATACGGTCCAATATTTTAGTTTCTGCCATAGAGGACAGATGTTCTGTATAGATTGGGTGGGAACATACAATACCTGTCTTTCATTTTCTGGCTTGCTTCACTTAACAATACATCTTCCATATTTATTCACTTTCTATCAAATACCTGAGTCTCATTTTTTTTTTATGGCTGTGTAGTATTCTGTAGTGTGTATGTTCGACACTTCTTCAATCCATTCATCTGTTCATGTGCATTTGGGTTGGTTCCATGTCTTAGCAATCATGAATAGTGCCACAATAAACATCAATGTGCAAGCACTTTTCCAATTAAGTATTCTTCTGTCCTTTGGGTAGATATCCAGGAGTGGAAATGCTGGATCATATGGTAATTCTATTTGTTGATTTTTGATGGATCTCTATATTGTTCTCCACAGGGGCTGTACTAATTTACATTTCCACAAATAGTGTAAGAGAGTTCCTTTTTCACCACAACCTTGCCAGAACGTATCATTATTTTTTAAAAATTTTACCCATTCTGACTTGGGTTAGGTGGTATCTCATTGTGGTTTGATTTGTATCTCTCCCATGGTAAGTGATGTTGAGCACCTTTTCATTTGCTTTTTGGCCGTGTGTATGTCTTCCTTAGAGAGTTGTCTGTTCAGCTCATTTGCCCCCCTTTTAATTTTTTTTTTTTTTTTTTTTGGCAGGGGAGGCATAGATAAGCTGCTTGAGTTCCTTGAATATCCTGGTTATCAGTCCCTTGTCTGAAGCATGGTTTGCAATATATTCTCCCATTTCAAGGGTTGCTAATTCACTCTAGTTATTGTTTCTTTTGCTGTGCAGAAGCTTTTAAACCTAATGTAATCCCACTTATCTATTTTTGGGATTATTGCCTGTGCTTTGGGGGTCTTATTCAAGAAATCTTTGCCAACTGGATCCCATGTGGGATCCAGTTCCCTTAGTCAGCAGGCTGCTGACTGGCCCTAAGGAAACAAATTTAACTCACAGACTCATAGGGGTATAAATTGTCTTTTCCCCAAAAGACCACCAGAAAACCTGTTAGCCAAATAACTATATTCTATATATAAAATGTAAACATAGTATTGTTATTAATTCTTTGGCACCTACATTATCATTTGCATATGAAATACACAGATGATATAAATATAAGCTATTTTAATGATGGTCTTCAATACTTAAATTAATTACTAGGTGGGAATTTAATGAGTTTTTCTTTTTTTTTTGTCCCAGCAGTGTGTCATGGGTAAGAAACAAATGATTCTGAATCCTTGTTCTCATTGAGCTTCCTATTTTGTTAGAATAATTAGACGAATACAGAAAGACAACTAGGTTATAGACTGTTATAGAAGAGAATATAATAAAAAAGTAAATTTCATGAATCAGAAAATCTTTTTATAAGAACAATGGCAAAGGGGACTCATTTGCTTTAGTAGCATGTCCATATCCTTACCTTACCTGATTAAGGGGAAAAAAATCAGTATTAGTGACCATCAGTGGATATTAAGCTGCCAGCAACACTAAATTCAAGGTAGCTTCAACAATGGAATTTGTTATTTCACTTACAGGTAAGCAAAGGTGGATGACTCCAGGTGTGGGTATGTCAGGAGCATGACCATGTCATAAAGAATAAAGCTGAGTTTGAATTCCTTCTTTCTGTTCTGGTACCTCGGGTTTATACCCTATGATTATAGGTGCCACAGTTCCAGATAGCTCATCTGTCCTTTACTACCTTGGGGATTGTGGTAGACAGAATAGTTTCCCTCCTAAAGATATTTACATCGTAATCTCTGGAACCTATGAAAATGACATGGCAAAAAAAAATAAAAATAAAAATAAAAAAAGACTCCGCAATGTGATTAAGTCAAGGATCTTAAAATGGGGGAGATTATCTTGGATTATCTAAGTGGTCCTAAATTGCTATCACAAGTCTCCCTAGTAAAGGGAAGCTGAGGGACTGGCAGGTGGCCTGGTGGTTCAGGGTGCTGGATTCCCACTTGGCTGACCATGGTATGAGTCCCAGACCTGGTTGACTTGCTCTATTACTTTCCCTTGCTCTCTCTTGTCTTTCTCTGGTCAAATTTAAAAATATTAATAACAAATGGAAATAAAAAAGTAAGTAATTCTTTTTTATTTTTTTTTAAATGGGAAGCTGAGGGAGGTTTGACATACACAGAGAAACAGATAGCAATGTCACACAGAGGGAGAAGTGGAGTGATGTGGACATCAACTAAGGAAAAAAAAATGTGGGGGACATAAACAAAGGAAGCCCGCCAGCCAGCAGAATCTGGAAGCGGTAAGAGGCAGATTATCCCCATGAATCCTCCAGAAAGTGTTTCAAGTCACCAAGTTTGTGATACTTTGTTATAGCAGTCATTGAAAACTAATATAAATAAAAGGGACATTTCTCTTTTCTTGTTTCTTTTTACAGGGAGAAAATCCTTTCCCTGGAGGCCCACTGCAGACTTTCTCTCAGGTCCTATTATAATAACTAGAGTCTAGCTCCAAGGATACTTAGAAACTATGCATCTGACAGTTTTTGCCTCTATAAAGCTCTGCCAGCAAGGAAAGAGAATGGTGTAATAGTTTTGGGAAAAACCACCGAGGTCTGCCATGATAGTGGAGTGATTAAATTGCAGACAGTAGAAGGGAGATGGAATTAGCATATTGTACTGACCAAATCCCACAGTCAAGCACAGGTGCCTTCAGATTTCAAGAGCTGGCTGTGCTCTTAAAAAAAACAAGAGCTGGCTGTGCTCTCCCGATGAACACTTCCACCAACTCCAGGTATCACATAGTCATTCTTCCCAATTCAATCAACAGATTCTGTAGTTCTTCTCTGAAAAAGCAGACAGAGACGCTGCCAAGGACACAAGGACATATTTCTGAGGGATGAGTTCTTCCCTGGCCATGGTTGGCTGACTTTCCCATGTAAGCATACAAGCAAGGGCAATCTTTCTTCCTGAGGTAGGGGGGTTTCCTTAGCAACAGTTAGCCACAGCACTCTGTCTTCTAGCTCTTGGTTCTGTCTTCTGGATGCTGTCTACATGCAAGAGAAGTGGATTCTCAGTTTTCAACTCCTCTGTGAATGGCTTCTCTGCGATTCCCAAACTATAACTGACATTCATATAGTCAGCAAGATGATCTTTCTAGTGGCTGTCCACATCTGCTAATTTTGGAGGGAAGAGAGGAATCTTTTTTCTTGCACTCAGGGTTTAGTGCTTATGTGGCTTTTTACCTCTTTTGTACTGACTTCCAGACCTGAAGGCCCTGTAAGTGCTCAGCTTCTGAGGGACAAAGCGAGACAGAAGCCCTTGCTGGGAGATCTCTGTCCATAGGGCATTTGTTGGAGTTAAATATCATTCAAGTCTGAGTAGTAGCTCCATCCCCAAGTAAATGTATCTTCTTTTTGCTTCATTAATTTTTAAAATGTGGCAGGTTTAGGGTTTGGCTCACAGAGCATTATAAAACATAAAGTCCTGGCATCTGGAAAATGCTTTTTTTTTTTTTGCTGTTCTCCAATAGGACTAAATTTAAAAGGAACCCACACAGAGACCACCAGGTAACATGATGGCTCTTTGCCCAAAAAACATTTGGAGGTCCCTGCTTTTGCTGAGCTGCAACTTAGGACCAGTGGGGTTTTAAATCTATTACTTATGGGATTGTAACTCTCCTGCTGGGCTGTTAATCTGATTGTTTATTAAAGTTCTGCTGACTTGTCCATTTAGTGGGTTTCTCCAGCACAGCCAAAGTTTTCCAGAGAGAAAGTGCAATGGAATTCCAGGCTTTTAATGGAAACTGACAATATATCACAGGAGGCCTAGAGGGTTTTAAGCAGAAGATGGATACGATTCTCGGTTTGCATGCAGCTCATTTAAAAGTCGCTTAGTAGTTCTGTGTCTGAGTTAACTGCCTAGATCTCCACTGTGCAGAAAAACATTGATCACTTTGGTTCCATTTACTCACCTTGTATAGCAGTGGCCCCAGGGCACTAAAATCCTTCATCACACTGAGAGTCATAGAAGGGACTAAAAGGAGCAACTAAGAAAGACAACTCATGGACAGTCATCCCTGAGAAGGTAACTGAGGTATGGGCAAATAAATAGTACGGGAAGCGGAGAATAACCCAACAAGGCAGGATCAATGGACTCCAAGTCGGAGTACAGTCACTGTCTACAACTGTAACCCCAGCTCTCTTCAGGATTTTCCATGTTTTCCCACTTTCCTCAGACTCTCTCAGAAACCCAATTAAGTAAGTCTGCACTCCAGTTGTCAGAATCACATTTTCTTCCTCCTGAGATCTATCCTTTTCAACCTTCTATCTCCACGTGGAAATGACCACATCTTGTGGTTAGTCTGAGTAGAGATCAATTCTATTCTGGTAAATGAAGTTGAACTACTGTACTAACGAGCACAATCATGTTCCAGGGTAGTGGTGTCTAATGAAAATACTGTGAGAACCTCTTGTACCATCTTAAAATTTCTAGGTGCCATATTTAAATGAAAAGAAACAAGTGAGGACTGGCCTCACAGTGGCTAAATATTGTGCATCAGGAGCCAGATCCCATATGGATGACTTTGGTTCAAATCCCAGCACTGGCAGCTTAAAAAACACACGGGGTTGTGGGGGGAGGATCAGGTGATGTGGTGGTTGGGGTTCTGGACTACTACATGGGCGACTGTGGTTCAAATCCTGGGCCTGGTGGCTTACTTTTCACTTTCTCTCTATCTCACTCTGATGACTACAGCAAGTTATAAATAGTAATAAATAAAATAATTCTTTAAAAAAACATATTGGGTATACACATGTATGTTTCTAAAATCCTGGTGGGATGGAGAAATGGAGGAAAAATAACTGTGGTATGACCATGCTCCATTGCCCTCTCCCTCTCACAAGCATACACATCCTCTGGTAGTAAATAAATAAAGGGAAATTAATTTGAGAAATATATTTTACTTGACCCAAGATCATATTATAATTTAAACATATAGAACTGGCTACATTACAATTTCTCAGTAGCCACAGGTAGCTAGTGGCCATTACAGTTAAGGAATTAGGGCTGGCAGGTGGCGTGGTGCTTAAGGGTGCTGGATTTGAGTACTGGTTCTGGTGGTATGCTTTCTCCCTTTTCGCCTCTCTTTCGTTCTCTCTTACTCTGTCCCTTTCTGGTCAAATTAGGATAAAGGAATAACTAAATTAAAAAGTTGAATAAAGTAATTCTTTTAAAAAAAATAGTTCTTTGGCTGCATCACCTGTACTTTACAATTCTTTTTTATTTATTTATTTATTTTTTGAGAGTTTTTTTTTTTTTTTTTGCTATAGGGTGCATGCACTCTCCAGAAAGACAGAGAGAGACAGAAAGCAAGAAATCACCCCTCAGGGGGATGGCTATGCTGCAATCCCTTCTCCTCCATTCTCCTCTCGGGATCTTGGGCACACACGCACACGCGCCCATTGTGAGTTTAAACCACTGGGGCCAGAACTCGGACTGCAGTTGACCACATGGGAGTCCAACAATACAGGCATTACACCAACTGCAGGTCCCAGTATTTTACAATTCTTAAGATAGTATTTTTAGCCAGGTATTGGTAGTTCTAGGCAGATGTATAGACCAGATATTTTGTAGCAGGTAATTGCTTACTGTATCCTTAAACTACACTGGATGTGTATGACCTACTTTGCATATGCCTATTTGATGTCCATATCTCTTATGATCCTGATACCTCACTCTTAGAAATTCTTAGGAAGAGGGAACCAGCAGTTAGTGTAATGGCTATGTCGCTGGACTCCCACGTAGTCGACCGTGGTTCGCGTCCTGGACCCAGTGGCTTAAAACTCACGCCGGGAGCGTGTGCGTGTGCGTGTGTGCCCAAGATCCCGAGAGGAGAATGGAGGAGAAGGGATTGTGGCATGACCATCCTCCCTGGGGGGTGATTTCTCGCTTTCTGTCTCTCTGTCTCTCTCTGTCTGGCGAGCGCACGCTCTATAGCAAAAACCTCTCCAAAAAAAGAAAGAAAGAAAAAAAAAAAAGAAGAAATTCTTAGGAAGAGACAGAATGTGAGAATAATGTAAATAGTAAATCTACTCTTGAGGACAAGGTCACAGATCAATACTATAAACACTTTGGCAACTAAGGGCTAATGTGTATGATTTTGTCATTGTAGTTTTCTCCTTTTCTTTAGTATCTCCTTCAAAGTTTCTTCCTTTTCTTAGTGATCATACTTTTCCTCTTCTCCATATGGCTTCTTTGGCATAATATTAGAGACTTGGGGGCCGGCCCCATGGCCTGGTGATTTGGGGAGCAGATCCCACATGGCTAACTGAGCAGTTTGACATGTCGTGGCTGGTGCATTGTGTGCATGACTATAACTGTAGTGGGATGGAGCTATGGAAAAGAAGCAAGTGGTTATGCCAGCTGTTAGAGAACCCCTTGGTGGCTGTCATTTGCTAGAGCCACCATGTGGTTCTCTAACAGCAGGTATAGTGTGACCTTGCCCTGTTGAAGACCTTTCTCCCTCTTCTTTCCCTCTGTGTTTTTCTGGCGTGTACATGTGTCTCCTGGTAGAAAAAATTGGATATTTGAATATGTAGAACTCCTTTTACTGTCAGAAATATAGTTTTTAGGTAAATAATGGAAAAGTCATGACATACTTTTACATATCACCTCCTCAGAGGTCCTTTTCTTGCAGGTTAAGACAAACCCTTCTCTCAGGGATGCAGAAGGAATGTTGAGGTGACTGATGGATCTGAGTGGCTGCTTTTCTACTCACCAACACTGTGGTAGGTGGTCCCTGCTTATGCTTGCATCCTCATATCATGCCCTTGTGTAATCAACCCACACTCCTTTGAGTGGTCTGCACCTGATGACTTAATTCTGATTAATAGGATAACGGCAAAGCTGATGGGATCTCATTTCTATCAGATTAAATCTATTGTAACCCCTGTCATGTTAGCAGATCTTTTTTGCACCTTGGATTTAATTCCTGATGAAGGAGAGAGATGTGTGGAAGAGTCCCATGAGTCAAGAAGACATTCATTTGGCAAAGATCTTAGGGTGGCTGCTGGCCGACAGCTAGCAAGAAACCAAAGCCCATAGTCCAATAGCCACTGAGGAACAGAATTCCGTCAACAGCCTGAGTGAGCTTGTAAATGCATCCTTCCCCAGTCAAGCTTTCAGATGAGACTCTCATCCTGGTCAACAGTTGATTGTAGTCTTATGAGAGATCCTGAAGTAGAGGACCCAGGTAGGCTGGATTTCTGGCCCACAGATATGAAGGTAATAACTGTGTGTTATTTCAACTCTTAAGTTTATGAAATCTATAATCTATGAAAGTGCAATAAATAACAAATAAAAGCACTCAGAGTTAGTGGATGGAGCAGAGACTAGGTCCATGTGGTAGTTAGCTGGGATCTATCTATCTATCTATCTATCTATCTATCAATATCTATCTATTTATAGATAGATATAAAATTTAAAGAGCCAAGGGAGGACAGACTGCCTTTGGTGATTCAGAAATACAAAAGAGAGTTCACTTATATATGGAAGTAACTTACCCAGTTGGCCAATTAAAATCAGAACTGAAAATTAAAGCATTTGGTTCACTGGTAAAATGAGAAAACCCTGAGAGGGATGCAGCTATATTTAGATTGGACTCTGAGCAGCAGCAGCTGGCGTGTGAACTAGGCTGAGACTTGCTATGGGAGTAGTATATGAGCCCCAGGAGGTAGATAAACATTCAACATAACCATGCAGCAAAAGGCCTTAGACAGTGTTGAGAAAGCCAAGTAATCATCAAGGGGAGTATCAAGGGAAGTTGTGGATTTTCCTTTACTGGAATGCGTAAGAAAATGTGAGTGATCTTGTTAAATAAATGACAAAAATTCTAATTGATGATTTATATCATTCAGTATTTTTGTTCTGTGAGTAATTTCCTTCATTTCCTTTCTCCTCTCCTGTTCTCTTATAGTACCCATATAATGCTTTTTGCATTAGTCTACTTGGGCTTCCATAACAACATCCCCCGGTTGGGTGGCTTAATGCTATAAATCTCATTTTCTCATAATTCTGGAGTCTAGAAGTCCAAGACCAAGGTTTTGTCAGAGTTACGTGTCTTTCTTCATGGCTTGAGAAGGTAGCCATCTTACTCTTTCTTCTCATGGCCTTTCCTCTGCATGCGTGTGGAGCGAGAGAGGTCTTTGCTATCTCTTCCTTTTCTTATAAGAACACCAATTTTAATGGTTAAGGTCACACCCTTATGTCCTCATTTAATATCAATTACCTCCCTGAAGGCCCTGTCTCTAAATATAATCACATTGAGGATTATGGTTTCAATATGAGTGTGTGTGTGTGTGTGGGGGGGGGTCACACATGCAAATAATAACACTTTCAACCATTAAATGCTTATGAAAAGTAAGCTCAGTGCTGGAACTTGGGCTGTCTTTTTCAATAAAATATTTTATATTTCCAAGACCTATTACAGTACTTGGCACAGAACGGGTCCTAAGTAACTGCTTATTGAATGATGGCCTCCTCTTCATCCTGATACTCTGAAATGAGGAAGTCTGTGAGAACAGGTCAGAAACAGGTGAATGAGTCCCTATTTTCCGATAATTCTCTGGGACTGATCTTCCCAAATTGGGTTGACAAACTACCAGGAGATTCCTTGAAACTTTGCTGCTGTCCTGGGAATCCCAGAAAGCTACAAACCCCAGAATTGATCTTATTGATATTTAAATTGGAGAGGACAACCACCACCACCAGGTGGCATCAAACCATAGCCAGCTCTCTGGAATCCGAGGCTGACTGTTAGCTGCTTGGGCTTGCCCAGTTGCTCATTAATCTCAAAATAATGTGACCCATATTCTATACATTTGCATTTTTGAATCTCACTTATTTTATTAAAATTTTTTTCCCAGTTACTTCTGACTTGGCTAGCTACCTATGGGCTCTAAATAAATCAGACCCAGTCTTGTCTGTGCATAGGGAACTGAGTCCCAGCCTTTCTCAAATTGGATAAGAAATTTCTGCACATAGATCTATGAATCAAGTGCCCTAAGACCAACTTCCACTGTCCAATTCCAGACTCAAAGCATGGCCAGGACAGTGAGCAAGGATTCGGGTTTCCCTGACCTCTGTATGCCATTCCTGGAAAGATCTGTCTTCCCTTCCAGAAACAGAAGCAGCATTAGACACAAACTAAGACTGTATACTTCACTGGAAATCACTGCACTGGTCACAGACAGAGCAGCGCTAGAGCATATGCAAGTGCAAGAGTGAATTCCTGCCGCTCTCCCTAGAAATTTTACATATTGCCTTATCTCTGCCAAGTTGTTTGATGTGGGGTATTCCACTCTTGGCATCAGCTGGTTTCCTGTGGGTGCTAAATGAGTTCAAACATGGTAACTGGTGTGACAACACCTTATAGACCCTAAGGCCCACTGGCAGTGTTGCCGTGACCATTCTACCATCCCACTAGGGTAGAAAGCAATGGCATGTTCAAAACGGTGAGCTCTGGACTCTGCCTGCCTGAGCTCAAAGACCAGAACTTTGGGCTTTTTATTTCACTTTCATTAATCTAGGCACTCTGGCTAAGCAATCAGATTAAACACTCTGCAGAAGGAGCTGGAGCCTACATGGCTGATCATGGTTCAAATCCCAGCCCTTTGTGGCATGAAAAACATGCCAGGTATGTGTGTGCACATGCCCAGCATCCTGGCAGAATGGAGGAAAGGAGGGAAGAGGATTGCAGCATGACCAGACACTGTGGGAGGGTATTTTCTCTTTCTCTCTAGTGTGTGTCTATGCCCTCTGGCATAAAATATTGGGCTGTCAGAAAAGTCATAATGCATTTTCGCATAGAAAAAATACATCATAACTTTTCCAACAACTAAATAAATAAATGAAATAAAATTATAGAGGGGGATAAAAGGATAGAAGCACAATTTTGGAAGTTCTAAGATCCAAATAATAGGTATCCCAAAATAGTTAACAAAGGAGATAGAAAAGGGTGAGTTTCAACTAATTCATTCTAAAAAAAAAGTCTGTAATTGAAGAAAATGAGTTTTGATTATAGATCATAGGGACACATAAAGAATCCATACACGAAATTTCAGAATAGTTGATTCTGAAAAGCAGGTCTGAAAGCTTCCAGGAAGGACATACAGGTGATATAACATCATCAGGCTCTGCCTGCCTGAGCTCAAAGACCAGAACTTTGGGCTTTTTATTTCACTTTCATTAATCTAGGCACTCTGGCTAAGCAATCAGATTAAACACTCTGCAGAAGGAGCTGGAGCCTACATGGCTGATCATGGTTCAAATCCCAGCCCTTTGTGGCATGAAAAACATGCCAGGTATGTGTGTGCACATGCCCAGCATCCTGGCAGAATGGAGGAAAGGAGGGAAGAGGATTGCAGCATGACCAGACACTGTGGGAGGGTATTTTCTCTTTCTCTCTAGTGTGTGTCTATGCCCTCTGGCATAAAATATTGGGCTGTCAGAAAAGTCATAATGCATTTTCGCATAGAAAAAATACATCATAACTTTTCCAACAACTAAATAAATAAATGAAATAAAATTATAGAGGGGGATAAAAGGATAGAAGCACAATTTTGGAAGTTCTAAGATCCAAATAATAGGTATCCCAAAATAGTTAACAAAGGAGATAGAAAAGGGTGAGTTTCAACTAATTCATTCTAAAAAAAAAGTCTGTAATTGAAGAAAATGAGTTTTGATTATAGATCATAGGGACACATAAAGAATCCATACACGAAATTTCAGAATAGTTGATTCTGAAAAGCAGTTCTGAAAGCTTCCAGGAAGGACATACAGGTGATATAACATCATCAGGATTTAGGATGACATGGAGCGTTCAGGGTGACACCTTCAAAATACTGAAAAAATTCCAATAAACCAAACGATTCTTCAAGTGTGAAGGTGCAATAAAGATAGTTCACATGCAAGGTCTTGTAAAATTTATCATCCATGTTCTACTCTTCAGTGATGCTACTGGAGAATGTGCTATGCTGAACCAGGGAGCTAACCATTTCTCTCATTCATGTGATCAGTGGAAGTGAGGCGTGTTTACCTTAAAAGTCTCTGATGAGTCCCTAAATGCATTAGTAGTTTTTGTCAGACAGATCTTTTTCTTTGTTAGGAAAAAGTCTTGAGAATTTTGCCTTAGGAAATTCTGCAGATGTGGTCCCCAGTAGTGGTGGAGAGGGGCTGAATTAGCCCCAGCCCTTCCAAATACAATTCTATCACTTCCTGTCTACTCCCTTTTTGCAGTTGTTGACACTGAGCTCAAACTCACTCTTGGACTGAAGAGTACACACCCAAGGTAGCCTTCACCTTCAAAGCAGAAAGCTGTGGCTGTCTCAGATCTAGTTTCTCTGTTAGACTCTCTGAGTATCCCAGAAGTGAGTTAGAATTCTGGACAATTATTGGTAGTTTTTATTGGATTCCAGAGCTATTACGTGCATTACCTTTTGATGACTTTTTCTGTAATTGCTAAGAGAACTTCAAAAAGTTCATGGAAAATGAATTTACAGTGTGTGTTAATTTGGGGACAAAAAATCTTTAAAATCTATGCATGATTTTTTTCATAATTTACATTTTCCATTTACTTAATTTTTTTTTCTCAGAGAACATGTGTGCTTGCCAGAGAGACACAGGGTGGAGGAGGGGTTAATGAGGAAGCACCCACACATAAAAACAAACAACCCCCCCCCCCAGAAAAAAAGCAAAAACAAAAACAAAATCAACAGAATCAAATGGTCTGTAGTCAGTCATGTAGAATGCAGTTACACCAACCACCATGCCATGGGCTGTCCCAGCTGGCCTCATGAACTTTTTAAAGACCCCCTCAGATGTATTCTAACCACCATTTTATTATTTATTTATTTTTAAAAACAGTTTTTGCCATAGGGTGCTTGTGTTCACTGAAGAGAGATAGAAAGAAATAATGAGAAGGAAAGTGAAAAATCACCCCCTGTGGGGAGGGCCCCACTACAATCCTCTCTTCTTTACTCTCCTGGGCTCTTGGGCATGCATGCACAAGTGGTTGGTGTGATTCTCAAGCCATTAGGTCTAGGTTTCCAACTGCAGTTGACCATGAGGGAGTCCAGTGCCATAACCACTATGCCACCTGCTGGCCCACTGAACAGAAATTTTAAACCATTTTAAACAGAAAGATTCACAAATAGCAGGTTTGTTCCTCCCCCACATTGATACATATTGAAGTGCGATTAACTAAAGCCCTCAAATATTTATAATATTATCTCTTCCTCTCTGTACACAGCCATTTTTAAAAAGCAAATATAGGACTTTATAATTAATGCTTATTGCATATTTAGTTGGTCACTCAGTGAAAGGGAAAAAAAATCCCACTTAAACTGGCTTATTGAAGAAGAGAAGTGTGTTGCTGCATGCATCTCTGAACAGTCTGGGAAATTTTAGCTTCAGACATAGTTTGAGGCATTCAAATAAAGTATGACATTCTCCTCCCATTTCTCTTCTTCCAATTTGTTAGCTGTCCTTTCTCTGAATTGCCATCATTCTCAGGGCAAGGCTCGCCACATGATAGCTTCTGAACCTTCAGGTTTACATCATCTGGTTTAAACATTCCCATGTGTACCAGCAATAGTCCTGGTGGTGGTTCTGATTCACTCCAGCTTAGCTCATGTAGTCATCCCTTTATTGTCCTTACGGCAGGAGGGTTTTCCAGACATGAGAATATACTGGAACATGGTTCTTTATGATTCTAGCTGACCTCCTTGACCAGGAGGAGGTTGATTGTCTGAAGGAAGTCCAGATGCCACTAACCAGAGATGGAATGGATTAAAAAACAACTGAAGTGGCGAAGATGCAAAGGGTGTGCTATGTAGTGCATAAGCCACTTGAGATGTGTTAACACTTTACCAACAGAAAATCTTACTCCCAATTCACAGATTATGAAATTGAAGTTCAGAGGGTTTGAACAATTTACCAGACTCTTAGAATCATAATTAGGCTAATCCAGATTTAAATCCCACAAAGCTTCTATAAAATATTAAGGCTATCTTCTCAAAAGAAAGTAACAATTTGGGGCCAGCAGGTGGCGTGGTGATTAAGGCACTGGATCCCACAGAGTTGACTGAGCCCTCAAGTCTCAGATGGCAGCTTGAAAATCAAGTTGGCACACATGTGTGCATGTGTGGCTAAAATCCTGAGAGGAGAATGATGGAAAAGGGATTATGGTGTGGCCATCTCCCTGGTGGTGGTGGGGGGGTGATATCTCATTTTCTCTCTTTCTCTCCAATGAGTACACATGCACTATAGAAAAAATAAATAAATAAATAAAAGAAAGTAGGTCCGCTGATGGTGTAGTGGTTAAGGTACTGGATTCCCACATAGCCAACAGTGGTTTGAGTCCTGGATCCGTAGTTTGAATTCCAACCTGCTAGCTTGAAACTCTTGCCAGGCATGTGTGCAGGCATGCCCAGAATCCTGAGAGGAGAAGAGACTGCACCATGGCCATCCCCCTGGAGGGTGATTTCTTACTTTCTCTCTCTCTGGTCAGTGAACATACCCTATAGAAAAATCTAAAATAATAATAATAAGAAGAATAATACAATAATAATAATAAAAGACAGTAAGGAGTAAACCAAACTATAGAGGCCTGAGAAGGCATCTATACTCACAATCCTGGGTTCTTGTAAACAAATCACAATCTAATTTAGGAGTCTGTTTCCTTAACAAAGAGCTGAGTCACAGTAACCCTGCTTCGATCAACCACACTATCACATTCAGCCAATCTAAACTGGGTTCGAATAGACAAACACCAAGCTATAACCAATCCAACTGTTTCTCTCACTTTGATTTTCTGTGTCACTTTCCTCTTCCTGCCTATAAATGTTATTACACCATGCAGCATGTCAGAGTTCCTCAGAACCATTTCTGGGGGTTGCCTGATTTGCAAATCATTCTTTGTTTTTAATTAAGCTCTGATAAATTATATTTGTCTACAACTTTTCTTTGCTTTTTCTTTGGAGAGGTTTTTGCTATAGGGAGCACACGCTCGCCAGAGAGACATGGAGATAGAGAGAGAGCAAGAAATCACCCCCCAGGGGGCATGGCCACACTGCAATCCCTTCCCTTCCATTCTCCTCTTGGGATCTTGGGCACGCACACACACACGCCCGGCATGAGTTTTAGCCACCAGGTCCGGGACTCAAACAGTGGTTGACTACATGGGAGTCCAGCGACATAGCCATTATGCCAACTGCTGGTCCCTCTGCAACTTTTCTTTTAACAGCCATCAGTCTGATATAGAAGAGGAGATAGGTCTTCCTACTGTGGAAAAGAGTGGTAGAGGACTTGGTTATGCCCAGAAATACAGATGCTTTACCCTGAAGCAGAGGAGATCACCCATCGTCTAGAGAGTTCAACATTATGTTTTAATTTGGAAAATTTTCAAATATAGACAGACCCAGGTAGATACGTAATAGCAGAGCTGGAAACTACATGCCCACCGCAGTTCAAATCCCCGGTCTAGTTGGCCTGAAACCCGCTGGGTGCATGTGCACATGCCCAGGATTCAGGCAAAGTGGAGGACTGGAGGAAGGTGATAGTGACATGACCAGGCCCTTTGGAGGGTGCGCTTCTTGCTTTTTCTCTCTCCCATGTACCTTACATCAGTCATTGTCTT
>NW_006159732.1:2451954-2476216 GCF_000334495.1 Tupaia belangeri chinensis
AGGATGGCAAGGAGACCAAATAGCAGCAGGGGGCAATTACTGCTCAGGAGGCTGATTCCCTTCTGGGCATGCAGGGCAGAGTGGAATGACCAGTTTCCATTCTCTGCAGGAGGCTATAAGCATGATTAACAATAAGCAAAAATTAACAAGGCAGCAGAGGCAAATGCAGCCAGTTAAGACAACCCCTAGATCTTGGTATAGAAATAAAGTGTGGCTTTGCAATGCTTGAGCTGATAAAATCCTCTCAGCTTGTCATATGGGAGGGAGCTTGTGGCATCATTCCCCTCCCTATCTCCATAATCAATCGTCTGTAAGACTCAGCAAGGTCACTGTTACTTCTGTTATTTAAGCTTTAGGCTCCATTTACTGTGAGGTAGGCAAAAGGCTAGGTTCTCTAAGACTTGTGACATGAAAAATGGAAGTCAAAGGCCAATTTCCCTAAGCTTTAATCTATTAAAATAGGTTCCAAGACTAAGAACAATATATGGTAACTTTAATTCATTCACCACTTGTTAACATTGCTAGCACTTCTACTCACTTACCTCCCACCTGAACTCAGCAGTAAAACACAAAGCATGGAATGGAACTTTGTGGTGGTGTTTTTGAAAAGCTGCTAACCCCTAATGTAACGATCCATGTTAGAAATGCAAAGGCAATGAAGAGCTGTACAATTCCAGAAAGCTCGGAGTGATGGAGAGAAGGCTACTGAGGAAGTTAGTTAGGTGTTAGACTAGTTTCTTTAAGACACAGACTCAGAGAGAGTTACACATGCAGGACGTATACTTGGGAGCCTTTAGGGTTCACATGTGTTGAGGAGTAAAGGAAGTAGATTTAGGCAGAGGGAAGAGTTGAAGTGAGGTACAGAGGCCTCAGCTGATCCCATTGGTAGATCTGGAGCTGGTGTCCCAGGGCAAGGCCTTCTTGCTTCCACATGAACCAGTCACTGGATATAGGCTCCCCCTGGGAAGGGGTGTGATCTTGGGTAGGAGGAATCTCAATGCAGAGAGTGCAATGTTTAGCCGCGTAGCAGAGAGCCTTGAATTATCAACACACTCAGCATCTGGGGGCAAGGTTGCTTCCACTCTGAAGAGGGGAGCTGGGACTCATCCTACAGTATCCACTACAGCAGATCAATGACTGCTCAGGCTGTAAAACTTGCCAACAGTGTAATGACAGCTCTAAATCCTATTTTACAAACAAAATACCCTACAGGCAAAGCTAAAAACTATTCAGGAGAAAGTAATGAATGTATTGATTACATCTAGTCAAGGAGGCCCCATAGTCTTGCCTAACCCTAGAAAATGTTAAACTCAGTTATTGAGCAAAAATGGAAAATAATGCAAAGGAGCTAAGGGAGTACTATGTATGAAATTTTCAGCACAAAGTGTTTCAATCACTGCAGTTCATTCTGGTTTTCTTATTTTCAACCCATACGAAATGCACTTGTGCACACAACCATACCTGATTAACCTTGGATATAACTCTGTTTCAGAGACACAAAAAGTTCCTGAATCAGCTCCAATAACATTTCCCAGACTATCTTTGAAGGGAGCAGATGAATGAGTTTGACAGAAAACTTTTTGCTTGAAATTTTCCCTTTCTCAGATTGCATAAATTTAAGGGGGGAAGTCTGCCAAGTGTTCAACGAAAAAAAACTTCTGGCAGGGACACTCTGTACCAGCAGCTAAATGAATGTTTTCTTGAATCACTGACTTATCCTTTATCACCTGCTCTGTCCCCCGTTTCCTACACCAAGGCCTCCTAAACAACTTGGAGAGTGAAAGGGAAAAAAATTAGAACCACGTCAAGACACCACATATTGATGCTGGATACAACTGAATTGAGAATTCAATGGGTAGGTAAGATTGCAGTGAGGAACACCAGGCTGTGGAAAGCTGATCTTCTAGCCTAAAGTGGACGGGAAGGGGCCAGCCTCCAAAACCAGAGCACCTGGACATGTAGGACTGTGGGTTTGTGTTAGGAAACTCCTGTTACAATTGGATGTTACACAAGATGAATCAGGTTTTATAATACCCCTGTTAAAAACCCTAATCATGGGACCAGCAGTTTGCATAATGGATAGGTCATTAGATTCACATGTACTTGACTGTGGTTCGAGTCTTGGACCCAGTGACTTAATCTCATGCCAGGAATGTGTTCATGAGTCCCCAAGATCCTGAGAGGAGAATGGAGGAGAAGGGATTGCGGCGTGGCCATCCTCCCTGGGGGGTTATTTCTTACTTTCTGTCTCTGTCTTTCTGGCAAGTGCACGTGCCCTATAGCAAACAAAACAAAACAAAACAAAAGACAAACAAACAAACAAAAAAACCTCTTAAAAAAAACCCCAGAAAAACAAAAACCCCTTATCATGGGGACCACCAGAAGGTTTAATGGTTACATTGTTGGATTCCCACATAGCTGATCATGGTTCAAGTCCTGGATCTGGTAGCTTAAAATTTATGCTGGGTGCGTGTGTGTGTGTACCCAAGATCATGAGAGGAGGATGGAGGAGAAGAGATTGCAGCATGGCCATCCCCCCCTGCCCCCCAAGGGGTGATTTCTCGCTTCCTATATCTCTGGGGCGTACGTGTGCCCTATAGCAAAAATCTATCTAAAACAAAACAAAACAGCCAAAAAGACTCTGATCATGAGCTTAAATGAATTCCTAGCCCACATAGCTTGGTCTACCAGCTACAAATCCTGGGCTCTGCAACTCTCCCAGCCTCATCTAGGCTATGCTCGCTCTCATTTCCGGTGTTCCAGTCACACTGATGACATCTTTTAGGTTCTTCCAACTTGACAAGGTCTTTCCAAATGCATGCCCCCCACCCTTGCTACATTAGTGCTCTTGTCTCAGCTTTTCTGTGACCAGTGCTTCCTTTAGTTGAGCTTAAATGTCACCTCTTCAGAGAGCCCTTCCGTGTGACCTTTCTGTCTTATTCTTTATTCTCATAGTATGCTCTTAGTTTTCTTACTGTACTCAGTTCTCAGAATTTGTGATTATTTGCTTATCCATGTCCTTCTTGTCTCCTTCTCACACTGAACTTCACTCCCTGACATGGCAGGGGTGATAGCTACCTTGTCCACCACTGGAACCCAGTATCAGGCATGCTGCGTATGTTACTTGGATGAACTATGCCTTAACCGAAGCTTAAGTCCTGTGCTTTTTATTTTAAAAGTACTTCTTTACAAATTTATGAATTAAGAATGTTTGTTTATTATATTCATGATAGAGAAGATGGACACGTGTATGTGTATGAGGGAGAGAAATGAGAGGAGTACCCACAACAAGGTCTTGTCATGTTGCATTCCCTCTCCCTCAGCTTCAGTTTGTCAGAATTTGGGGCATCTTTCATACTCCTGGTCAACCAAGCCAGGAGTCTGAATCCTGTGGTTGGTCATGTAGCTTCCAGCACTGTATGTTAGTACCCTCAGACTGTGCCACTGAGGCTGGGCCTATTTACAAAAACTTTTTTAGAATTATTTTATTTAACTTTATTTTTTTATTTTAAATTGACCAGAGAGGGACAGAGCGAGAGAGAGAGAAAGAGAAAGTGAGAAAGCAAGCCACCAGGTCTGGGACTTGAACTGCGGTTGGCCATGTAGGAGTCCAGCACTCTTAAGCACCATGCCACCTGCTGGCGCCACTATTTACAAATTTTAAATGAAGACTGCGTATTTGAAAATATCTCACAGACATAAAGTGAATTAGGTATGTCTTTAATATTAGAGCATTCCAAACTCCCTTTAAAAGTAATGGCTTCTTCCATTCTCACAGAGGTTTTATTTCAGGTAAAGTATCAGTACAGTATATTGCACACATTTTAAATGACTTTCTCATATGTATACATTTATGAAGATCCATTTTGAGATGTAGAATATTTAGCTCCTCAAAGACTCCCTACATGTTCATCAGCCAATAGTCTCCCAAATGTGACTATTACTATAAGGTTTATCAATGTAGGTCAGTTTTGACTCTTTCATTCTTTCTTTCCTTTTTTTTTTTTTTTTTGTTATAGGGCACGTGTGCTTGCTGGAGAGACAGAGAGATAGAAAGCAAGAAATCACACCCCCGCAACGGGAATTGTGGCCACATCACAATCCCTTCTCCATTCTCCTCCCAGGATCTTGGGCATGCATGCACATGGGTTCAGCATGAATTTTAAGCCACTGGGTCCAGGACTCAAACTGCAGTCAACCACGAGGGAGTCCAGCAAGATAACCATTTCACCATCTGCTGGTTCCTCGACTGTTTCTCAACTTCCTAAATGGACTGACACTTTGTTTTCTTTCATGGCTAATTTTTTGTTTTGCTCTAAAGTATGATTTTGATATCCATTTATTGGTATTATCAGTAACTTGTGCTTTTTTATTGCTTTACAGTATTCCTCTCTCTGTGTGAGTATACCATTTATTTGTCTATTATACAGTTGAAGAATATTTAGGTGGTATTCAGTTACTGGCTATTATGAGTAACTCTGTTAGGGACATTATTGTATAAGCGGTTTGGTAGATGTGAGCACCTGTTACCTGCTGAGGGTGTGCCCTGGAGTGAAACTGCTTCCAGTCAGGCCAAGGTTGGGCTTTAGTAGATACTACCCAACAGCACTCCAGAATGACAGTACCAATGTATAGTCTACCAGTGGCAAAAGAGTTCTTCTTTCACATCCTTACCATCACGTACTATTTCTGTAGTCTTTTTTCTTTTTTTTTTTGGAGAGGTTTTTGCTATAGGGTGCATGTGCTCGCCAGACAGAGAGAGACAGAGAGACAGAAAGCGAGAAATCACCCCCAGGGGGGATGGTCACGCCACAGTCCCTTCTCCTCCATTCTCCTCCTGGGATCTTGGGCACGCACACACATGTGCCCGGCGTGAGTTTTAAGCCACCTGGTCCGGGACGCAAACTGTGGTCGACTATGTGGGAGTCCAGCGACATAGCCATTACGCTAACTGCTGGTCCCTGTAGTCTTAATTTTAGTAATTTTTATAGATGAACAGTGCATGTCTTAAAATTTTGTGAAAATATAGGTTCTATCTAGAAAAAAAAAATAGGGCCTACGGACAAAGAAGAAGCAGCTGACCATTCTAAGATTATTTTCTGCTGACTCTGGCCTTCATGAGAGTCTTTCTCCAGATAATTTTAACTTGGGCCAGAACTTGCAATCTCCCTGTACACACATAAAGAAGAACAGACTTTTGCCCAATCTTGTCCATTTCTCAACCTCCCCAGACCCTCCTTTGTTACCTATGCCCTAGTGTGAATTTTTTCTAAGCAGCTTCTTAGCAAATGTTTTTTCTTAACAGCTTCTATGAAAAAAAGGTGTCATGACTTTTCTGACAACCCAGTAGTTTAAAAAAAGCTTGCCTTCTTAGAGTCTCAGGTTATATTTGTCATTTTCTTTCTGACCCTGGCTTGGTAGGATCTGGCAGCATGCCCCAGGGTCTGACTCTTTATTTTGATTTAGTTTTGTATGGCTAATACATTTCTCTGTCTTTATAATGTCTACTATGCAGTTGTCTTTTCCTTCCAAAGGTTTTCATTTGTTTTTATCTGTCAAGAAATGATGTTGAGCATTGTGATATTGTGAATGACATATTTGGTCTTTTCCTGTTGTACAACTCCTAAGTCCTCTGAATCTCCAGAATGAGGTCTTTTTGTCTGCTAAGGAGTTAACTGACAGTTGGTAGATTCAGGAATGGAAGACTAAGGCAGATTTAGAGGGTTGAAACTTTCAGACCCATGCACACAACCTCCAAGGAGGAGAAGGGCTGGAAGTTAAGTTGATCACCATTGGTCAACGATGTAGTCAATATGTCCATGCAGTGGAGCCTCCATAAAACTCCAAAGAACAGGGTAGAGAGCTTCTTGATAGAGGTTCCTAGAGGATGGTGTCCCGGAGAGGGCATGGACGTTCTGTGCTTTTCCTAAATGCCTTGCCCTATGTATTCCTCATTTGTGTCCTTTGTTACATCCTTTATTATAAACTGGCAAATACGAGTATTTCTCCGAATTCTGTGAGCCACTGTAGCAAATCAATTAAACCTGAGAAGAGGAAAGGGTCATGGGACCCTTGACTTATAGCCAGTCAAGTAGACACACAGGTAATCACAATCCCTGGGGCTTGTGCTTGGCATTTGGAAGTGGGATATTCTTAGAAACAGAGCTACCTGTGGGATCTGATGCTGCCTCCAGGGAGCTAGTGTCAGACAGAATTGAATTAGTGGAATCAAATGGTGTCTGCTTCAGAATGGATTGTTTGTTTAGTGTGTGGGCACCCCCTCCTCACACTCGTTTGCAGAAGTCTGTGCTGATGGTTGAGTGAGCAAAGGAAAAAAGTTTGGCTTATTCCTTATATTCTCACGAGCATCTTTTTTGTTTTAAGCCACCTGGTCCGGGACGCAAACTGTGGTCGACTATGTGGGAGTCCAGCGACATAGCCATTACGCTAACTGCTGGTCCCTGTAGTCTTAATTTTAGTAATTTTTATAGATGAACAGTGCATGTCTTAAAATTTTGTGAAAATATAGGTTCTATCTAGAAAAAAAAAATAGGGCCTACGGACAAAGAAGAAGCAGCTGACCATTCTAAGATTATTTTCTGCTGACTCTGGCCTTCATGAGAGTCTTTCTCCAGATAATTTTAACTTGGGCCAGAACTTGCAATCTCCCTGTACACACATAAAGAAAAACAGACTTTTGCCCAATCTTGTCCATTTCTCAACCTCCCCAGACCCTCCTTTGTTACCTATGCCCTAGTGTGAATTTTTTCTAAGCAGCTTCTTAGCAAATGTTTTTTCTTAACAGCTTCTATGAAAAAAAGGTGTCATGACTTTTCTGACAACCCAGTAGTTTAAAAAAAGCTTGCCTTCTTAGAGTCTCAGGTTATATTTGTCATTTTCTTTCTGACCCTGGCTTGGTAGGATCTGGCAGCATGCCCCAGGGTCTGACTCTTTATTTTGATTTAGTTTTGTATGGCTAATACATTTCTCTGTCTTTATAATGTCTACTATGCAGTTGTCTTTTCCTTCCAAAGGTTTTCATTTGTTTTTATCTGTCAAGAAATGATGTTGAGCATTGTGATATTGTGAATGACATATTTGGTCTTTTCCTGTTGTACAACTCCTAAGTCCTCTGAATCTCCAGAATGAGGTCTTTTTGTCTGCTAAGGAGTTAACTGACAGTTGGTAGATTCAGGAATGGAAGACTAAGGCAGATTTAGAGGGTTGAAACTTTCAGACCCATGCACACAACCTCCAAGGAGGAGAAGGGCTGGAAGTTAAGTTGATCACCATTGGTCAACGATGTAGTCAATATGTCCATGCAGTGGAGCCTCCATAAAACTCCAAAGAACAGGGTAGAGAGCTTCTTGATAGAGGTTCCTAGAGGATGGTGTCCCGGAGAGGGCATGGACGTTCTGTGCTTTTCCTAAATGCCTTGCCCTATGTATTCCTCATTTGTGTCCTTTGTTACATCCTTTATTATAAACTGGCAAATACGAGTATTTCTCCGAATTCTGTGAGCCACTCTAGCAAATCAATTAAACCTGAGAAGAGGAAAGGGTCATGGGACCCTTGACTTATAGCCAGTCAAGTAGACACACAGGTAATCACAATCCCTGGGGCTTGTGCTTGGCATTTGGAAGTGGGATATTCTTAGAAACAGAGCTACCTGTGGGATCTGATGCTGCCTCCAGGGAGCTAGTGTCAGACAGAATTGAATTAGTGGAATCAAATGGTGTCTGCTTCAGAATGGATTGTTTGTTTAGTGTGTGGGCACCCCCTCCTCACACTCGTTTGCAGAAGTCTGTGCTGATGGTTGAGTGAGCAAAGGAAAAAAGTTTGGCTTATTCCTTATATTCTCACGAGCATCTTTTTTGTGTTTATGGGTCAGTTGAGTATTTGTGTGTGCATTGCCTGTATATGTGAAGTGCTTTTTGAAGTATTTTGACCATTAAAAAAATGGGTTTTCTTGTTGTTAATGGTTTGTAGTTCTTTTTACATTTTGGATATGAGTTATTTAACAACTACCTGTGTCTCAAATATCGTTTCCCAATCTGAAATTTTCCTTTTCATTTTCCCAGTGATGTCATTTGATGAATGATGCTCTTAATTTTAATAACATTTAATGTATAATTTTTTGTATCATACTGTCATCTGTGTAAGAAATTTGTGCCAACTTGGGTCTCTTATAGTTAACTGAAGAATAGAGAGGTGCTAAAAAGAGGTTCTTGGTACACTTGAAAATGGCTTTCAGGATTATGATGGTTGAAACACTGCAATGAAACAGGAAGTTCAGTTCCTCCTATCAGAATCCAGCCCATCTCTCCGGGCCTTGCTCAGATTCCTTCTCCCTCCCAAAAGAGAGCTTGCTTCCCTCAGTGCCCATTCAGGAAGAACCCAGCAGAGTTAATCCATGTCAGTTACTTTGTAGACTGCAGGTTGAATTGCGTTCCTTTGCAACCATCCCTCCAGAATAAGCAACTCAGGTAGACCACACAGAAATCACACCACGTGGACAAAGAGTCATTCACCAGATATATTTAAAGTCTAAGCTCTTTGAGCTATACACGTGCACAAATGATTCAGTTGGTGGAAATAGTCCCCCTCCCCTCCATTTTTAAACTTTTCAAACTTAAAATAGTGCTAAAGAGGTTTGCATAATGTGCATCATGGAAATGCTGAGGCAATTCTGACTTCCACAGTGCTAGGAGGTTCCACTGCAACCCTTCAAGAACGCCTTCCCATTTCTCACAGTCTTCTGGGGAAAGCTTCTCTTCCTCCCCCTCCCCAAACCCAACCCAGTGAAAGAATTACTTCATTTGAGACAGGTTAACATTCACACAATACATTCTACTAAGACCAACCACCTATACAATCCACCGAGTATTCTATTATACACAGAATGGTCATTTTGACTTTTACTAAATTGTTAGAAATGTCTGTGTCTGATCTAAAACAGTTACAAACATTCTCTCTCATCTAGATTTCTTCAGACCCTGCATTCCAAAAATTCAGGCTAGCTTAACAAGTCAAATGACCTGCCTTTGGCTGAGAAGGTTGATCTGTTTATCAGAAGAGCTGAGTGCAGTATTACTTCCACCAGAGGGCACCATTTTCCCACTATTCTGTCTGTAGTCTTTTCGTTTGTCCCTGAAAACCTCCACAGCAAAGGAAAATCAAAGCATTTGCTTATTGTACACTCCTCAGATTTTAGTTTTAAAAGGAGTCTTCATTTTCCTTAAGGAAACTCAGGATTTTACAAGCAATGCTCTCCTCAGTTTCTCTGTACTGTGTCCAGTACTATATTGCTATATTCACAGTTGAACGGACTTTAATTTCTGAGTGATCAGTCTATGTTTTAAGTTTCTGATGAAACTAACATACACCTTAGTCAAAAACCACAACAATCCTTCAATCGGTTGGCTGTGTTATTGTACTTGTGTGTTTTTCTGAGGCTTGGGGAATGAAAGTACTTCCCCACTCCGTCGTAATTTGCATTTGCATCTAAAGTAATTCAGTAATGTTATAGGAGTAGATGAGGCCTGGCACATATAGCAGAAGGTAATGGTTCTCTAGGTGTATCTTCTGTAATGCACTTTGGGCTAGAGAAATAGAAAAATCACGTGTAACAAAAACAAATAACCTTTTGGAGCATATGGCATTGCATGAGTAGGATTAGCATATATTTATCTATCATCCCTTCCTATTTTAATATGCTCAGCTGCTGCTACATTCTGGAGGTTTAGCTCCATCCGAACCGTCTACAACTGAACATGCATCTTTTCTTTATTTAAAAACAAGTGGTCTTGATAGCAAAGATGTTGGCTAATCACTTATACATTGGCATGAGACATTTTGTGCCCTTTCAGAATTCAGCATCTTCCATACTAGAGTGTAATGTCAGATTATCTGTATTAGTATATGAATGCATTCAGAAGCAATGCACATATTATGTTTCCAAGCAGCTAATGGTTGAACAATCACTAAATAAAAAACATCCAGATTTTAAAAGCACAGCTGAAACATTTGTACAAATATACAAAGAGAAAGAACAATCGTTCCGACACCATGAGACTTTTATAATAAATAGGTTTGTCTGAAATCGGTCTCTGTCACACTGGACAAGCCTCCCCAACGAGGCTGGGAAAATCCTACATGAAGTGGTGTTCAAAATCTACTGAAGAATATCTTTGGGGCCAAGCTCAGTTTTGCCTCCAGGAATTTTAACAGAGCTATAAAGTATTGACTCAAAATAGTGAAGATACCCAGACTTGAGCTGGATGATGCTGTTCATTTCCCTAATCTAGATAGGACATGGCTGGATGCTGACGACCTGTGAGTTATAGTATATCCTCAAATCATGAAAATAAATGCTGGTGATCATGCATGTCCTGGGAATGTTGGGATGCAGAGGACTGAGAGAGACCAGATAGAGATATCTCATGCAGTCAAAGTCAAGTTACATATGGTCCTATTTGAGTGGCCAGGAAAAAACGACACGCACACATCAGGACTGGGACTGAAACGGCTCACGAACAACACAGGTGCTATTTGTCACTGATGTTTCTGGCTTGGATCAACATGAGAGAGAACAAAGATATAGGCTGTGCTGATTATTTAATAAGAAAATACTACTTTTCCCCCTAGAACCTTCTAAATAATGGATTATACTTAATGGGTATGATATGATCAGGAGACATATCACCTTTTCCTAGCCCTTTTGTCCAAGAGGCTTGATTACAAGGAAGGAATCTCAAACAACCAAACACCCAGGGATTTAAAGGCAATTCATTTTTGTTTCTGACAAACAACACGGAAGAAAAAAAAATAAAAAGCATGATAAAGAGGAGCCGGATATTATCATCGAGGCAGAGCAGGAAACTCAGTTGGACACAGAGGGTGGCAGGCCAGGACGCCGGGTCTGGATGATTTTTGGCTTTGGGGAAGTTCTTGGATCCTCTTCTTCCTCTATGTCACTGTCACACACGTGCACGACGACACTTGGGGTGGACTCAGTCCCTGCATGGAGCTCATACTTCTCTCCTGAAAAACAAGGAAAATGGGAGTGAGAAAGGAAGAAGAATGATGAAACGTATTTGGCCATGTTTGCTCAGGAAGTGAGAAGTGTCTTGGGAAACCTGGAGTCTCATGCAGGATGGCACGGGGTCGTAGGAAATGGGATGAGCACACCCTGTTGCTGTAGCCCAGCTCTACCACCTACCAACCGAGCAACCCTGGACAAGCCACTTACCCTCTCTTAGCCTCAGCACTGTGACTGTAAGTTTCAAAATGATAATACCCCCTCTCCGCAGGTTTGTGGCAAGGTGTGGCAGTTAGTCATGTAAGTTTCTCTCTTGGTTTCCCATGTAGCTGAGACCACAGGGGCAGATTGGGTCTCACCCTGTGGCCAGGCCAGCATCGAGCTTGTGAGCCTCCTGCTTCAGCCTCCTGAGTTGCTAGGATTACACGCACTTGCCAACTTGCCTGGCCTTAGATTGAACTGGGAATTGAACCCCTACCTTCCATGTGGTCCCAGCCTGCAGAACACAACATCTCTACTACACTTTATTACAGATAATGAGCAGTTGGACCAAGTTTCTCTTTTACTTCCCAGTCTTGGTGCTAATTGATAAGTAACTTTGAACCAATCACTTCATTTTTTTATCCTTTGAAAAAGCTGTGTCTATGTTCCCCTCTGCTCTGCCTTGCTTACAGCCAGAGCTGTCTCAGGATGGAACAGCTAGGACCTTGGCTCATCCAGGGTTTGTAATAGTTACTGGGTACCTGGGTTAGATGTCAAGGCCCTTTCTGTTTCCAAGTATAAAAGTCTTGATGGCTCATTTTGTAGTCAAGTCATTCTTAGGTGACTAGCTTTCTGCCTGTCTTTGTCTCACTGCAGTAGGTGATTTATTGAGATGTACAATATGATCTTACCCATTGCTAGTCATGAGGCTACAAAGCACATCACAGAACATTTGTGCCTTTCACGAGAGCACGGTCTAATGGAGACATGTGGAAAAAGAAAGTATCACACTGTGATGTGGTGAGTGCAGGTGGCAATCCATGCTAAGAACTACGGTACCAAATTGTAAGGAGCCAGAAACTCTGCAAAACTTCCCTGTGGAGGTCACAGTTGACTTAGGACTAATCGATAAGTAAAGGATCTCCAGGAGGTAGGTGCATTCTTAATTTGTTTGCTTGTAACTTCTCAACTACGGATGTACTTCGACTTTCTCCTGATACTCCATTCTACACTTGCCATCCTTCAGAAATCAACAGAAAAATCTTGTAAAACTAGTCTCTCAGCCTGATCAGACATCCTCACTAAATGAAATTTGCATTTCTTATACTAGCCCAGAAGACCTGACATAATCGCTCACCAATCTTTTCCAACGTGAACTCCTTCCATTTCTGCTTTGCTTTGGTCAAACTGGTTGACCCTCTGTTCCTTCATCATGATAGCCACATTCTTATGCTCACCAAATCAGCTATTTTTATTTGGCATTATCTCGCCCCTTCCTGAGAGTTCCCTAAATCCTGCCGTGCTTCCAGGATCGAGGCTAGACACAACCCAACACAGAACCCTGCCTGCTATCCCTGGTCTTGTGAAGAGTTTTTCTACTAGATGGCGAGAGCAAGTATTGCCAGTTCCAGTGACAGGGCACCGTTCACGTGCTACTGTGCACATCAACAGTGGAAACAGCAAACTCACAAGCGACAGTTCTAAAGTCTGGGCGCTGACATTAAGGAGTGAGGAGCACTGATAATACAATAGTATCACAGCTCTTCTAAGCGATGCTGGGAAGGACATAAACAAAGTCAGCCATTGTGACTGGTTGAATTGTGTCCCTCCAAAAGATGTTGAAGTCCTAATCTCCAGCACCTGTGAATGAGACCTTATTTGGAAATAGGGTCTTTACGTTGGGTCAAGTTAAGATGAGGTCATCAGGGAAATCCTACTTCAATATAACTGGCACCCTTTTAAGATGGAGAAGTTTGAACCAAGACATGCAGGGAAAATGCCATGTGAAGATTGGAGTTAATGCTGTCATAAGCCAAGGAACACCGAACTCAGAGAGAGGCCTAGAACAGATCTTTCCATAAGGCCTTCAGAGATAAAGTAAGAAACTGTGCCCCCCACCCCCCAGGGGAGATGGCCACAATCCCTTTTCCTCTTGGGATTTTGGGCATGCACACACACGCGCCCGGCGTGAGTTTAAGCCACCGGGTCCGGGACGTGAACCGCAGTTGACTACATGGGAGTCCAGTAACGTTAACATTAGGCCATCTGCTGGTCCCCAGAAACAGTTGCTTTAGGAAAGAACAACAAATTACTCAAGAGTTCTACAGTGACCAATGGCTGAGTCCATTGCATCCAGGCTTTCTAAAATGTTGTCATTTTTCAGAAACTTTTTATCATTCTAAATGAAAAACACCCTCGAATGAGATACAGAGAAAAAAAAGATTTCTGAGTAAAAAAATGAAGTGATGGTTCTTGTTTTCGTGTATTTTCTAAAGCTTCTTTGGAAAAAAACAAAGACAGATAGCAAACCAGTTGGCTAACAGTGCTTTGACGGCAAAAGAAGCCATTCAGATTGCTAAGACTCTTGGGAATACAAAGAGCCCTGGCATTTAACCCAGTTACCCAGTAACCACTGTGAATCCTGGATAAGCTAGGACTCCACCTTGCTCCATCCTGAGAATTTCTCTCAAGGTCCTTTGGAAGAAATACTAGAAGCTGCTGGAGTCCCCTTCAGCATTCTGTTGAGGACAGAGGCAAAGGTGTATAGCATCTGTCATCCTCAAATGGGAGACAATGGAAAGGAGTTTGTCATAGTGCAGTGCGAATGGGGACTGCAGATGAGGATGAGGCATGGTGGTTGAGGCGCTTAGACTTCCACATGACTGGCTGTGGTTGAGTCCCAGACCTGGCAGCTTGCTCTCTTTCTCTCTCTCTCTCTGTCTCTCTCTGGTTAGTGTTTGTGCTCTGTAGCAAATTTAAAAATAACAATAATGGTAAATATAATTAAATAATCAATTATTTAAAAAACATAAGTAAAATAAACATCCCCTGAGAGACACTGCTCATGGCAATATGTTTACTACTTTGGAGGTGGGAGGTGGTTGTTTTCCCCTCAGTATTGGTATTCTGGGGTACTCTGAGGATGGGAGGGCCAAGCAGAGGGGTACACTATGGGTTCAGGGTACAAAGCAACTTTTCTATCATGTTAATAAAGTCAGACTGCCTGGCAGTGGAGCGATTTTATTGCTGTGGTTCCATTAACTCTGACATTTCATTGTTCTATTTTTGGAAACTTTCTTACTATCAAAATCCAGCAAAGCTTAACAGCTGCTGAGGGCCCACAAAATAAAAGAAATGGCTTTGGCATGCTGGATTTAATTTTTCTTTTTTTGGCCTGTTTTTCCCTTTGGGCTTTAACTAATTCTTCCACCACAAGGGGTGACGTCAATGCTGTCACTGTGCAGGGACCAACTGAGCTTGGCCAGGGACAAGGAGCCCATCAGGTCGCATCCACAAGGGTTGGGGTAGGTCCTCTATGGTACAGTGAGAACAGGCCAAGGGGACCAAGAATTTATTGTAAAGGACAAGCAGAAGGTTGTACCATGAGCTCACTGCCTTACATGTATTCAAACTGCCCTTTTTCTTGGGTGTAGGAAGGAGGCCAGGACTAAAAGCTATAAAAAATTTATCAGAGTTTCTACCTACATCCATGAAACAAATCCCAAGCCAAATGACTGAAGAATTCTCTTTCATCTGGTTAGAAGTTAAATTTTTCAACCAGTCGGTAGTGTAGTGGTTAAGGTGGCGGGATTCCACTGGTGGTTTATGTTCCAGACCCAGGGGCTTGAAAAACATGCCAGGCACGTGTGTGTGCATGCCCAAAATCCTAAGAGGAGAGTGGAGGAGAAGAGATTGTGGCACAGCCATCCCCTTGGGAGGGTTTCTCTCTGCCCCTCTCTGGCAAACTCACACATCCTAGAGCAAATTAAAAAATATTTCTTTAAAAGAAAGAAGGTGATTTCTCATGAATGGCTTTGGAATTGATTAAAGTTTGGCCACTGTTCAAAATAGATGTTGAAGTTTCACTTTCTCTTTCCCCAAAGTGGGTGGAGACAGGCTGGTGACAAATCCCAATGTCTGTAAGTCTGGAGGAGTAAGTGAAGACGTCACAAGCTGCTTCTCATGCCCAGGAGGGAGGAGGTGTGTTGATCAGGGGGTTGGGGCAGTGGTCACATGGTTCTGGCATGATCACAGAGGACTGTGTGGGTGGCTGTCGGTCCAATTCCCCACTCAAGCACATTTGGCTTATGGGTCATGAGTTGGCCCCTTCTTGAATTCTCTCTAAAATAATTAGTGTTACTTGCACAGTTCATAAAATTTAGCATAATTCAGACTTGTTAAGGGTGGAGAGGTGATACAGATATCTGTATGTATATGCAAGGTCCTCAATTAGTTCATGCATAGAAAATATGTGTTATGACACTGGATTTCCAAGTTTTTTCCCACCAAAATGAACTCATCTTTAAATTCCATTTCCATGAACTTTTTGAACTGCCCACATGTATATGTGTATTAAAGTAGAATTGAGATTGATTGTTCAGTTTCTGATTATGAAAACATTTGTAGGGACCAGCAGATGGCATAATTGTTATGTCGCTCGACTCTCACATGGTTGACCACAGTTCAAATCCTAGACCCAGTGGCTTCAAACTCATGTGTGTGTATGTGCATGCTCAAAATCCCGAGAGGAGAATGGAGGAGAAGGGATTGTGGTGTGGCTATCCCTGCTGGGGGGTGATTTCTTACCTTCTGTCTCTCTGTCTCATCGGTGAACGAATGCAGGCTACAGCAAAAAATCTCTCTCAAAAAAAAAAAAAAAAAAAAAAAACCCAAAACCAAAACAAAAGAAAACATTTGCAGAGGAGGGGAGGGGAAGTCCTCCTAAAACCTGAGCACCTTCCAGAATAAGTCTTTCTGTGTCTTCTGCCAAAGGATAGAGAGAATTCTTGTGCTAGGTCGACTTTCAAAATAGAGCAAAGCTTATTTAACAGCACAAGGCCAATGTCTCCTTTGTTTCTCAGCATCTACAGCTGTTCTTTTCAGGATGTTCTTTCTCTTGACCGTCATGAGCTGCTAATTCCTGCCTCTGTGATGAGGTACATATCCAGGCCTGACTGGCATCTCACCTATTTGCTTTCAAACTCACATATCTAGAGTAGAATGATTTATTTTCCCTGTCAGTCGACATTTCCTTCCCAGCCTTCTAGGTGCATATCCTTAGTCTCGCTTGAGTTTTCTTTCTTTTATCATTTATAGTTAATCAGTCACTAAGTATTAGTGAACATTGCTTTGAGACATGTCTTTGGTTCAGTCCCCATGGCCTTGTAATGACATCCCTTTGTACGGATGCTAATGGTGACTCACCTCATTCTGCCCAGCTTACTCTTAGCTGGTTTCCCCATTATAGGAACTAATCTTCCCTGTCAGAATAAACTTTCCGAAACAACATTGGGAGACTTCATCTTACCAAATGAATAATATGACTCTGTGAAAGTTTCATGGTATTTCTGAGTGTTAGTCATCAATAAAATGGAATAACACCCATATCACTTGGAGAACATGAAATAAAAAATAAATGAGCCAAATGCTTTACAAAGCCCTCCAGAGATGCATGATATAATTTTTTAGGGTGACATTATTATTATTTTAATTTTTACTATTGGGCATGTGCACTCGTCAGAGAGAGAGAGAATGAGATAGCAACCCCTGGGGCAGATGGCCACACCACAATTCTTTCTCCTCTACTTCTCCCATCAGTATTTTGGGCACACACGCACACATATCCAGTGTGATTTTCAAAACACCAGGTCTGGGACTCAAACAGCGTAGTTGGTCATGTAGGATCCAGTTACTTTAATTATCATGCCACCAGCTGGCCCCAGGGTGATATTATTTTGGTTACTGCTGCCCCCAGATAATTTCCTGTTTTTAATATGACGAATCAAAGTGGTCACATCACATGACAGTTAATAAAATAAGCAGCCAAGTAACTGCCAAGAGTTTTTCCTCCATGAAATCACTGCCATAAAGAACAATAGGAGGTGAATGATAACATGTTGAGCCCCACAGTTTAAATGAACTGCTGGGCGTCATGTAATCTCGTCCCTCCAAATGGACCAGGCCTTTCTCCCCTGACCACAGCCTCCCCTTCTGTCTAGTTGGTAAGTTTCTCTCCTTTTCTCATCTCTCTGTTCCTACCCAATTCCATGTCTCTATTCCTAGGAGACATAAAAACCTACGTTGCTGTTTTAATGAGACCACTGATGTCTGAGATAGGCTGAACCACTCGTCTATAATGCTAAATTCTACCATCTTTTGTATTATTCATTAGTTATTTCATCTAGTGATGTTTTATATTCCTAACCACTGAAGTTAGTACTTAAACTTTTAAGGACTTTTTAGGACTTAAACTTTTAAGACTCTACTGAAAGAGACTCTACTGAAAGACAGCTAAGTTTTTTAACTTTTACTTTTAAGACCCTTTCATGGCAACTCATATTTCTAGTGAATATTTGTCCTCTAGCTAAATATAAACTATTTATTTCTTCTGAACTTTGCATCATCTTCTTTTGACCAATTGTTAGTTACTGCAATATGGTCTCTTTGACATGCAACTAACTGGTCAGTAAATGCATGGCTGATTTATGAAGGACACTGAGCATGGCTGTGGACAATGGACTTGTATAATGTCCAGTATGAACTCACCCACAAATTCTCCTTCCGTAGTTTCACTTGTGTATGTTTGAGCTTTTCAACTAAGCTCAAAACTATGTAAAGGCAGGTATCTCTCCTATTATTAGTACTCCATTAGTGCTATGACATAGTTGGTGTCATAGAAACATGCCACTTTGCTTAAACATAACTATTTACTAAATGCCAGGCACATCTTTAGGTCTCTGAGAACTTCACATAAAATAGATACTTAATTATAACAATGCCGAGCAATGTGAGTTTTATAAGGTCTAGTTATATAGAGAAAATGAGACCACACAGGTAGTAAATGGTGGAACAGGATTCAAACTCAGAATTGTATGACGTCAAAGAATGAGCCCCAAATCACTGATTCTCATCTTTCCCACTCATATACTCTGCAACAGACTCTACTGAAAGACAGCTAAGTTTTTTAACTTTTACTTTTAAGACCCTTTCATGGCAACTCATATATCTAGTGAATATTTGTTCTCTAGCTAAAATATAAACTATTTATTTCTTCTGAACTTTGCGTCATCTTCTTTTGACTAATTGTTAGTTACTGCAATATGATCTCTTTGACAATGAATCTTCTCAAAAGGCTCTTACTCAATAAATCAAGAAAAAGAGAATACACTACAAACTGAGTTAATCCATATCACTTATGGAAGCTTTGGACTCTGGAAAATATCCTCTATATTTTTCTCTTTCTTTAACTTTATGACTCTCATAATTAAAAAAAATATTTTAGAAAGATTTGTTTTCTATAGGGTGTGTGTGCTTACTGGAAAGGCAGAGAGAGAGAAAGAGAGAGAGAGAGAGAGAGAAAGCACCCCCTGGGGTGATGGGGACACAGCGGTCCCTTCCCCTCCATTCTCCTCTTGAGATTTTGGATATACATGCACATGTGCCCAGTGTGAGTTTCAAGCCACCAGGTCAGGTACTCAAACCATGGTTGGCTGTGTGGGAGTCCAGCAACATAACCATTATACCATCTGCTGGTCCTATGACTCTCATAGTAAAGGTGAATTCTCAACAGGAAAGTTACATGTGATAGCAGGTTGTGTTTTTCAGATATGGCTGTAATATTTCCAACCCTATGAACTCTTCTATAACTTTACCACTCCTCCATGGAGGAGTGTTCCCTCCCCTTAAACTTGGTCAAGCTTTTACAATTGCTTTGACAAATGGTGTGGCAGAAGTAACCACTGAGGGGCCAGTTTCATGGCAGTCATATTCTACAAGGTCAATTGCATGATTCAAGTCCCAGACTTGGTGGCTTGAGAAACATGCCAGGCTCATGTGTGTGTGTCCAAAATCCTAAAAGGAAGAGAGAGATTGAGGAGAAGGGATTGTAACATGACCATGCCCCATGGTGAGTGCTTTCTCTCTATCACTCTGTCTCTCTCTGGTCAGCACCATCTTGCAAAAATAAACAAACAAATTAAAAAAAATGTAACCAGTATGACTTCTGAATTAGGCCACAAAAATGCCATGTACCTCTACCTTGCTCTTTTAGGGTGCTCATTCTTGAGCCTCTACTTCCACATTGTCAGGAAGCCGGAGAAGCCCACAGGGAGAAGGACCAGGGCCCCTGCCCCACAGTCCATCAGAACTCTCAGCCGTAGGCAGTACCAAATTGACAGCAGGTCAGTGAACCATTCAGAAAGTTATTGGGACCAGAAGATGGTGCAATGGTTACATCGCTGAATTCCTACTCAATTCTCACTCATTGAGTCCTGGCGACTTAAAACTCACTCCAGGCATATATGTGTGCATATCCAAAATCCTAAGAGGAAAATGGAGGAGAAAGAATTGTGGCATGGCCATGCCCTGCCTGGGGGCTGGGAGTGTGTGTGATTTCTCACTTTCTTTCTCTCTGTCTCACTCTGTATCTCTGATAAGTGCATGTACCTTATAGCAAAAAGCTCTCTAAGAAAAAAAAAAAAAAAAGAAAGTTATATGCCAGCCTCTGGTTGATTTGTCCTAATATACTGAAAGGAGAAGAGATGAGACATCTCCCTGAATCTTGTTCAACTATCAGATCTGTGAGCAAAATAAATAAATGACTGGTGTTTTAGGGCCTCCATCTTGGGGTAGTGTGTTATATAGCACTTGATAAAGGGACTGTGAGTCATCCAGATTCTCTTTGTCCCAAACCAAGCTAAGCTACCAGAACTGAGTTGAAGTTAATTGCCATTGGTGCTTTTCCTTCTTTCACCTGCTCAGGTGCTGTGTTGATGACAGGAGAGAGCACATGCCGTAGGCAGGAAAAGCGGTGTGAGTGCTTGCTCTTCCATTCCTCCACCCCAGGCACCAGCCGGCATTTGAGCTTTTTTAAACCTTCTATGAATCCTGGCAGGGCTCATGTCAGTTTGCTTTTGTGTAAAAATGTGTTCCTTAGTAGAAGGACCGGGACCAGCAGTTAGTGTAATGGCTATGTCGCTGGACTCCCATGTAGTTGACTGCGGTTCAAGTCCCAGACCCGGTGACTTAAACTCATGCCGGGCTCATGTGCATGCGTGCCCAAGATCCCGAGAGGAGAATGGAGGAAAAGGGATTGTGGTGTGGCCATCCCCCCTGGGGGGTGATTTCTCGCTTTCTGTCTCTCTGTCTCTCTCTTCTGTCTGGCGAGCGCACTATAGCAAAAACCTCTCCAGGAAAAAAAAAAAAAAAGTAGGAGGACCAAGTGGCAGTGGAAAAAAATCGGAAAGTTTCCCAAAGTGGCACTATGCACTTCCCCATCCGGATGTGCATTTCATGGTAATTTTTTTTTTAAAGACAGAGCCTTGCCATCATTATCCTCCTGCCTCCTCCTCCCTGAATTTCTAGGATGACATCCTACCCCATGACTCCCGGCTTTTAGGATGGACCAGGATCAGACCCAGGCCTCCCATGTGGTCCCAGCCTGTGTAGTACAGGTCTTAGCAGTGTGCTCCCGTGACAAGGCCTTTCTCATGGGATTTTAATGGAATCTACTGGCCATGGTGTCTTCTTCTAGTTTTCCGAAGAAAAGGTAAAAGGTGTGTGTGTCTGAGATGGGGGTGGCGAGTGAGCGAAACTGTGCGGCACGTGTTCTGTTCTCTAACCTTGCTACCCTCTTTCTGCTCCCACTGGTACCCCGGGCCACTTACTAGGCACCCTTTGCCTCTCTGTCTCTCACAATTCTGTCTCTCACATTCCATTCAAGAGAGTAGAATTTGTAGGGTTCTCAAACAAGGGTGCCACATCCTCATGGGTGTGTGGAAATGATATTTTATGTGTTACAATGACCAGGTTGGGGTGGAAATTGGCATTTATTATTGTAGACAAGGCCCAGGGATGCTAAATGCACTGCAGTGTGTAGAACTGTCAGCTCCAAATCATCATAGCCTTCCCACTGAGCAACACCGGGCTAAGGGTTAACACACACTGACACTGTAACGGGGGACTGACGCTGGGAGTGACGTGACCGTAAGTAGGTAACAAGCGCTGAGCATTTACTATGTGCAATGCTGGGCATGTCCGTCCGCATGGATTATCTCATTTGGTGCTCTCCATAGCCTGACTTTACTGTTGAGGGAGCTGAGGCACACAGAGGTTAAGAAATTTGCTCACGGTCTCACAGCTAATCAAAGATGGACCTACATTCAAACCCACAATCTGACTTTTAATCATCATCCTAAAGCAAGAGAAAAGTCTCTTTTCACGTTGGAAGTTCTTTCATAGTTCCAAAAAAGGAAGATATTCTGGAACAGAGGGGCTTATTGGAAACTTTTTTTTTTTTTTGGAGAGATTTTAGCTATAGGGCACGTGTGCTCGCCAGACAGAGAGAGACATAGAGACAGAAAGAGAGAAATCACCCCCCCCCCCAGGGGGGATGGCCACGCCGCAATCCCTTCTCCTCATTCTCCTCTCGAGATCTTGGGCACGCATGCACATGCACCCGGCGTGAGTTTTAAGCCACCAGGGGGACGTGAACCGCGGTTGACTACGTGGGAGTCCAGCAACATAGCCATTACGCTAACTGCTGGTTCCCGAAACTTTTGAAGTCATAGATAGTTACAAGATCAATCTGGGACTGGAGAAATAACTTGTTTTCTACATAGAAGTGGAAAGATTCACGATTAAAAACAATATTCCAGGGAATTTTGTCTTTTGTACATTTTTCTGATTCTTTTTTGTCTCCTTATTTAATTTTGGTGGGCCCCAGAGAAAAGTGGGGTTTTAATCCAAGTCTCGTGGGTGCCAAAAAGTCACCATATCAACTTCTACCTTTGGTGTAAGGATGAGAAAATATAGGAATGAAGTTGAACTGCCAACTTTTCCCCACCTCAGCAGGTCTCAATATTGGTTCATTTGAGGAAAATATTATCGACAAAATAATTGAAGTTCTACTGCCTTGATTCTCCTCAATTCTGATAACCCATATAAAAGTAGGAAAAAAGAAGGGGTCCAGGGTATGACAAGGAAGAAGAGAGCTAGACTGAAGAGGGAGGGGAGAGGAAAAGAAAGAGTATAATCTAGTTTTGTTGTAAGAGGCAGTCTAGCTTAGTAAATGCAAATTTACTTATCTTCTGGAGTCCTCTCTTGGACAAGTCCTCTCTCGGACTTGTCTTGGACTTGTTAATATAATAGTATTCACAACCTAATACTATTGGGTTGTTAGAAAAGTCACGATGTATTTTTGCATTGAAAAACACAGAAAATATGTCATGACTTTTCCTACAGAAGGGGGTGGCACTTTTCCTCATTCCTTCCTGCGACATTTAGGACCTAAAGTATTTCATGGGGTCCTCTGATTGATGTTGAGTTAAAGATGTAGGACCTGAGAAGGAAGATAAAAGCAAGAAAGATGAAAGGAACCATATGGAGGAAGAGTAGGAAGACACAGGGAGAGCAGAGAGAGGGGAGCTCTCTCTGAAACCTTGTGAAGGGGTCTCACCCATATGGGCTAAGAGGAAAGTGGTGGGGAGGAAGGAAAAAGGAACTGTCTGTAAGAGCTCTCGGTAGGTTTATCCATAGAGCCAGGAGGGTTTCCTCTCTGGGAGTGGACCCTACTGTCGCAATATTAGAGGCCTGGCGATGGCAATAGCTATGGACACACACACACACACACACACACACACACACACACACACACAGAAAGAGAGAGAGAGAGAGAGAACTGAAGAGTAAGCACCACACTTACCCTTTTTTAAAGTACTTATTTTGGGATGGTAGGATTTGTTAGCATCTTTTCCCAGTTTTTGGTTATGTGTTTCTTCTATTTTTTTACCGTGTACACGTTTTTCCTATGAAATAAGAAAGGGAATGGGGCCAGGCTGTGGTACAGTGGCAGTGCAGTTGGGCCACACTGGAGAGGTTCTGGGTTCATGTCCTAGGACATTCCTGAACATGCCAGGAATGCTTACATGTCCATGAACTGAGCCATGGTGCACAGCGGCATGAAGAAATGAATAATTTTTTTTCCTTTTTTTTTTAGAAGTTTTTGCTATAGGGCACGTGCAGAGAGAGACAGAGAGACAGAAAGCGAGAAATCACCCCCCAGGGGGGATGGCTACGCCACAATCCCTTCTCCTCCATTCTCCTCTCGGGATCTTGGGCACGCACGCACACGCGCCTGGCGTGAGTTGTAAGTCACTGGGTCTGGGACGCGAACTGCAGTCGACTACGTGGGAGTCCAACGACGTAGCCATTATGCTAACTGCTGGTCCCAATAATCTTTTTTTAAAAGATTATTGCTACTCAAAAGTGATTGAAGGTAAACTGTAGAAAATATGTTAAAATAAAAAAAAAGCTCCCTAACAATTTTTTTCCAGGGCAAATTGTTTGATAGGAAGTGGAAAATTATGAACCTGTGTTCTGGGATCACCAAGCTGAGTCCTCGGTGTGCGACTGACAGGGAGAAGTCGCATGAACCTTAGCAGTCACACTCGCTGTTGTACTGGCCTTCTGTGTCTGTGATGAGAATACAGCAAGGGCTGAACAAGAACTGAGGCTTTATATAATATTCATACCACATGCTCCGAAAATATAAGTGCTCATCTATATTTTAAAAGCTGAATTTTATCTACCTTCGCATCAGAACCTAGAGTAGAAAACATTTCTTTCGTATACGTTACATTAATTGATGACTTATCGTTTCCATCTGGGGAAAACAACATAGAGCAAGCAGCACCACCACCAGAATTGCACTACTATGGCCTGTTTCAGCAGACAAGAATTTGGAAAAAAAATCTAAATATAGCAGATGTACGCAACTTGAAACTCGAGCACCATTTTAAACCCTCCTCTGCAGTTAACTAAAATTGATCTCTCTAACGAGAGCTAAAAATAGCAGGAGGCAAAAAGGGAAGAGACAATGACTTTTCATATCGCTCCCTGCAGGCATTTCCAGTGACAATGAACATGACCTTGCAGAGCTATCCTCGAGAGCAGAATAAAGGCTGGCATTTCACAGCCCACCTCTGATTTATGCCCGTTTACTACAGCACACGGGTCTGTTTC
>NW_006159732.1:2476247-2483536 GCF_000334495.1 Tupaia belangeri chinensis
CCTGCTGATTGGTATGGATAAGCTGTTTTACTGGGCCGAGTTTGTATTTTCCCTATTTCGTTTTACATAAAAAAATAACAAAGCACCATATTGCTTCTAGAAGCAGGAACAATAGATATTATAAATCAAAATAAATAATTTATTATTCATCTCAAGGTCAGAGCCCATATAATTTTGTCCAGGTCACTGTAAAATAATGGGGTTCTACAGTTCACCAGGGGACTAATAGAAACACACGAAGTCTCTGGGTTATGGATATGATTACTGCTCCTCAAACAGAGCAGAGGAAGGTGCCCCCCCCACCCCCAAGGACAAATGGCCTGACTGGAAAGAAAGAATGAACAGAGGAAGAGAGAGAGAGGGAAAATGAGAAAGCATCCCTAGGAGAGATGACCATGCTGCAATTCCTTCTTCTCTATTCTTCTCTTGGGATTTTGGCCATGCATACACATGTGCCAGTGTTTTTTATAAGCTGCTGGGTCCAGGACTCAAATCACTCAGTCAGCCATGTGGGATCCAGCTACCTTAACCACCACACATTGGCTCACCTGAGGAAAGCAAAGTTGGAGCTGCATGTCCCACTGAACATTAGAGGAAGGCATGACATGTGCCGTACAGAGCGGGTAGGCAGGTGGTGCAGTGGTCAAATGAAATGTGCTGCAAGGCCATCCTACAGGGAAAGGTTCCCACTTCAAGACCAGAGACCAATCTGAGTACACCCGGCATGTGCTTGCCCAGGACGTGGGGCTGGCTGAAGGCTGGGAGTGGATCACAGCACCAAGACCCTCTCTCTGTCTTGCTCATGGGAGAAATAAATGAATAAATTTAAACAGCAAGAACTGATGCAGTGGGTATCTTTCAGGAGCCATCAGTATAAAGGAATGAAATGTATAAGTTCTTTTGTAGTTTAAAAAATTTTAAATAATGACCTTTAATTCCTTCTACAGAAACCAATTTTACTACTGAAGAGATTTCTGGTTTCTCAAACCTTTCTCCTTCCAGAGCAAGAGTGCCAGCTGAATGAATCCTTTCTTTTTCTTGGCAGTGGTAGAGGGACATATTAATATTTTAACTTACCAGCTGTGCATTTTACACAGATTACTTAACCACTCTGTGCCTCACATTTCCCAGCCGTAAACTGAGAACAACAACCATATCTGTTACTGTCTTTGGGCATTAAATGAGAGGATACTGCAAGGTATTTAGAACAGTGCCTGACACGTAGTATGTATAAGTTTAAGCCATTTTTTTTTAATTTACAGATTTTCTAATTTGCCTATTTTACTTATTTTTGAACCAAAGACAGGACATACAGTCATAGGATAATGATTAAGAATGTTTGAAATTGTACTTCTCATAATTTCCAGAATAGAAACGAATTATTACTGTAGTAGAGCTGAGAGATTCTTCTTGAATATTATGTAGCCCTTATCGCCTGTTGAAACATCTTCTTAAGAACTGCAATGGAGGGACCAGCAGTTAGCGTAATGGCTATGTCGCTGAACTTCCATGTAGTCGACTGCGGTTTGAGTCTCGGACCTGGTGGCTTAAACTCAAGCCGGGTGCGTGTGCGTGTGTGCCCAAGATCCCGAGAGGAGAATGAAGGAGAAGGGATTGCAGCGTGGCCATCCCCACTGGGGGGTGATTTCTTACTATCTGTCTCTATGTCTCTCTTTCTGGCGAGCACAAGCGCCCTAAAGCAAAAACCTCTCAAAAAAAAAAAAAAAAAGAATTGCAATGGAAGGCAGCTATGCTCACCATTAAAAGAAAAAATGCATAACAAAGAAATAATGTTAAAAAGAATTGCAATGGAAACCCACAGGTGTGGTTTGATTGTGGTAGTACCTTTATAATTATCTCTCTATTTGTTTCAGGAACCTGTTAGTTCTCAGGAATCTGAGTTGTCCCTCTCTGAAAGGGTGTCCCCTCCTTAAACAATGGAGATATGTTTGCCTCTTGCTTGTTTGAGCCAAGTCCTATGTTCTCACCTTCCTGTTTGTCTTCCATGAAAGAGTCTAATTAGGCAGGCCTTGCCTGTTGTCCCCAGGGGCAGCGAGCCACGTTAAGGAGCGCATAGGCAGTCAGCTGGCTGAAATGATGCTTTGCCTGAGTCCCACTCACTCTGGAGTCAGCTGTAGACTGCCTTTTCCTGGAAGTTTCAGGTATCTGTATGTCTCAGTTCTACCAATGTAGCACTGTTACTCATTCCTCTGAAGCAAAACACCATTCCTTTGATCATTTGAGTTGCCTTTCCCTGTTCTCATTCTAATTTGTTTCTGTACTCCTCACTCTGGAGTCAGCTGTAGACTGCCTTTTCCTGGAAGTTTCAGGTATCTGTATGTCTCAGTTCTACCAATGTAGCACTGTTACTCATTCCTCTGAAGCAAAACACCATTCCTTTGATCATTTGAGTTGCCTTTCTCCTGTACTCCCGTAATTCAGGTTCTCATCCCTTAACATGAAATGACTTATAATTTGTTATGGAAGTGATTCTGCCAAAGGATTAAAAGTGAATTTCACTAAATACATATATTTTGTTCAAATGAAAATGCTAGAAATCCTCTCATTATAGAAAACATTAATGTAGTGCTGTCAGCCTCGGTCTGGCTAAAGCCATAAGAAAGCAATGGCTTGCTAGTGAAGAACCTATCTTTCAGCAGGTTAATAACTCTGATTCACTCATTCATGTGTTCATTTATTCATCTGATATTTACTGAGCATCTACTACATACCAGGTGCCATTGGATACTGAGGATACCAACATGAATGAAACATGCATTCGCCCCTCAAAAAGGAGGGAGGACAGGAAGCTGGACAACAGAAGACTACTGCAAGGAGAAGAAAGCATCTGTGCAAAGTGTGATGCGGAGCCTGGTCTTGCCCTGGCACCTCACTAGGGAGATTGACAGAGTTGAGGTGGGGAGGCTGTAGGAGGTGGCCCTACTCCTTGATTGTCGCAGCTGAAACAGCCTTTAATGTCCATATTACCTCTGTGGTATTTTGAACTCAAATTGTTGGATACAAGTCATTCGTCTGTGTGGGGCAAGGAAGCTTCAAAAACACTAGAAAGGGACAAATGGAAAACTGAATAAAGATAATCGGTCTGAAACTGCTGGCACAGAATGAAGAAAACGATAGCCTAGAAAATATGTCTGAATTGTAGCTATTCCGTAGAGACAGTACCACCGCCCTCCAAAGGCAGGAAACGCTGGGTGCTTGCTCTTGCACACAGCAATGTACAAGGCTCCTCTGTACACGGACCAGTCACTAGGTTAAGCTTTTTGCAAGCGTAGAGCAGTGTTAGAAATAATTATTAATTCAAGGTCAGGATAAATGCTTGCCAGTGTCAGAGCAGAGCAGCCAGTCAGCCAGGGCAGCCAGTATCTTCAGCAGAAAGCCATTTGGCTGGTAGTGGAGTTCACTCTCTAGAGTCAGAAAAACCAGTGTTTAAAATTCGCCTCTGTCCCCAACCACCCATGTCACCCTAGGAAAGCTCATCCAGCTTTCTACAGGTCAGTTTCATCATCTATAAGATGGGGACAATAATAGTTCCTATCTCTGTGCTTATTATGTAGCAGGGCACTGGGAAAATGGAGGCTGGTACCTGTATTTTGATAAGGAAAGGTGAAGGTTATAGGCTAGCAGCACAATTAAAGGAAAAAGTGCATATTTTTAACATCTTCAGTGAGTTTTTCAAAACTGAAAAGAACCTCCTTTTCCCCTCCTATTTATTTATTTATAAAATTATTTATTCAATTTTATTTATTTACTATTATTTTAATTTGCTATAGAGCATGTGCACTCGCCAGGGAGAGATAGCGAGCGAGAGAGAAGAAAAGTGAGAAGGCAAGCTACTCCCTCTTTTGACTCCTTTTTTTTTTTTTTTTTAAGAGAGTTTTGCTATAGGGCACGTGTGGTGGCTAGAAGACAGAGAGAGACACAAAATGAGAAATCACTCCCCATGGGGGATGGCCACACAGCAATCTTTTCTCCTCCGTTCTCCCCAGGATTTGGGCACACATGCACACATGTCTGGTGTGTTTTAAGCCGCTGGGCCCAGGACTTGAACCATGATCGACTACGTGGGAGTCCAGCAATGTAACCAATTACTCCATCTGTTGGTCCCTCTTTTGACTCTTGAAGACCATTTCCTTCCTCCCTCCTCTGTGCCAGTCTCTTTGAGTGTCTCTTTCAGGGCCTACTTCCCATTCCAACCGCCTCTTCTGCCTCCATCAGCCCCAGATCACATTTGTCCCTGGAAGTACCTACCAGAACCCAGACTCAGCTCCATCAGTCAGTGAAGGTAGTTGAGAAATTGTTTTTAATCTCTTTGTATCAAGCTTTGTGAATTCTGACTACAAGTGAATGCTCTTTCATGTACTTGATAAAAGATGACTTCAATCTTATGGAGTTGCTGGCTCTAAGTGAGTAGATCAGAGGACACCTGGGATCTGACTTTGCCTGGTCCTTTTTTTTTTTTTGGAGAGGTTTTATGCAATAGGGCATGTGCACTCACCAGAAAGACAGAGAGAGACAGAGAGACAGAAAGCGAGAAATCACCCCCCAGGGGGGATGGACAAACCTCAATCCCTTCTCCTCCATTCTCCTCTTGGAATCTTGGACACACACGCACACGCGCCCAGCGTGAATTTAAGTCACTGGGTCCAGGACTCGAACTGTGGTCAACTACGTGGGACTTAGTCCTACTTTTTATAGCGAGGTAGAAAGAGCACCAAGTTGGAAGTCCTGGCTCTGTCACTGCGAGTTATTCTCCTTCCTCGTGTGGGCCTCAGTTTCCCATCCTATAAAATGCAGGACCTAAGTCCTCTAACCATGATCACAGTAATTTTGTAAAGAGCTCTGTTTGCTGATACTCAAAACAACCTGACAAAGAGTTCCAGTAAATGCCTGTGCACAGGAGGCCAATGGGCAGTTCCAAAGACCTCAGCTCTAATTTGTCCGTTTGGGTGAGATGTACTCATCTGTTTCTGAAATGCCCCTGAATTACTGTGAGCATGACACTTGACTTCAGCAGACACAATGTATTTTATACACTAGAGGACAGTTAAACATGCCACAAATATGATGCCCTTTGAATGGGGAATGCATGCACTCAGGATTCCTACACTCAGGATTCCTACATGTGAAAGAGTCTTTCAAGAAAATGATATTTCACAAACATTTCTCTTTTTATTATGTTGCTTCTTTCATCAGCTGACCTTAGTAAACCAACTCTTGCTTCTCCCAATGGCTCCTTAAGGATGAAATGGATGGCCATTTCATATTTATTTATTTAAATCTGCTAGAAAGTGTGTGCATTCACTGGAGGAAAGAACCAGAGAGGGCAGTAATGTGAAAAAGCATCTCCCACGGGAGACAGTCACACCACAATTCAGTCTCCTCCATTTCTCCCTCCTTTGGGGATATTGGGCATGCATGCATATGTACCTGGCACATTTTTTAAGTCACCAGGTCTAGGACTAGCCATGTGATTGGACATGTGGGATCCAGCCACTTTAACTACCATGCCACGAGCTGGCCCTATTTTTATTTTTATTTTGTTAATTTGCAGAGAGCATGTGCACCTTCCAGAGAGAGGGAGAGAGAGAGAGAGAACCATTTTTCCATCCTGTCAGGGTTTTGGGCATGCACACATACTCAGCATGCTTTTCATGTCCAGGATTCAAACCACAGTCAGCCCTGTGGAATCCACCTTCCTTAACAATCAGATTATTGTGCTGGCCTGAGATGATGAGCGATTTGATGGTGAAGAAACCTTCTAGGAGCTTTCTCTTGAGAGGACTGTAATTTAATTTTCAGGCCACATATGATCCCAGACATTCTCATACAGGGAGTGCTTATTAAGCAAGTCAGTCTCATCTTGCTCTGAAAATCCATTAGGTGACTAGTTTCTCCTATTTGTCTGGAAATTTCCTTGTTTTAGCACTGAAAGTCCCACATCCAAAGGACTCCTCATAGTCCTGTGCAAATGAGGATGGTTGGTCACCCTAAGTCCCAGGGTTTTCAAATTTCAGTGTATGTGAGAATCAACATGTGTGATTATTAAAACTGAAGATTTCTGGGGCGGGTGGTCCTGGGACAAATGTCTTTCCAATCACACTAAAAAACGCTAGTGAGAACATATTATAAATATATTATCCCCTGTGTTCTACATTTGGCTACCCATGATTCTTGAACATATCTTCACATTAGAATCAGCTGGGGAGGTTTTAAACCATACTGATGTTTGAACTTTACCCCAGATGAATTAAATCAAATTGTTTTGGGGAGTAGGGCAAGGGAATTGAGATTATATTTTCAGAGTTCCCTTTCACCCTGGGAGAACCACCAGTAAATAGAGCAGACATAATGGAGATTATTTACCATTGGATTCACAGTGCCACAAGCCTTAGGCACCACCTTGTTTCATTACATTCTATTTCTACCATTTTCCTTTCCGATAAAATATAGTAAAAGTACTTTGGAGTGTATGTGACACCTAATAAATTGAGGATAGTATCATGTTTGTATATAAAAGTGAATGAAACTTTTGGACAAATGCACAAAGAGATATATACAAGAATATTAAATGCAATTTTGACTGTGACAGCAAAAACCTGGGAACTAAATATCCATCAACAGGAACATGGATGAATAAAGTGTGGTGGGATATTCGTATACTGAAATACTACACTGCCATGAAGAGAAGTGAATCAGAGCTACATATGTCAACATCAAAACAGTGATTGTAACCTTTATCTCTGAAACAAACAAGGATGTAACAAAAAGGAGAACTACAGACCAATATCTCTAATGAATATAGACGCAATAATTCTCATCAAGATACCAGCAAATCATATCCAAAAACAAATAAAAATGATTATACACCATGATCAAGGTAGGCTTTATTCCAGGGATGCAAGGATGGTTCAACAGATGCAAAACTATAAATGTAATGCACCATATTAACAGAAAGAAAGATTAAAAAATGTGATCATATTAACTGATATAGAAAAAGCATTTGATAAAATATGATATTCTTTCATGATTAAGATTCTCTATAAATCAGCATGGAAGGGACATTTCTTAACACAATAAAATCCATGTATGAAAACCTCATAGCTAATATCATACTGAATGGGGAAAAGCTAAAAGCTTTTCCACTAAAAACTGGAACAAGACAAGGCTGCCCACATTCTCTGCTCCTTTTCAATATAGTACTGGAAGTCCTAGACAATGCAATAAGACAAGAGAATAAAATAACAGGGAAAAGAAAAAATGAATAGGGA
>NW_006159732.1:2483546-2506521 GCF_000334495.1 Tupaia belangeri chinensis
TTCTATTTGAAGTGAAAGTTTATTTGCAGATTACATGAATATATACATAAAAAACCTAAAGGAATCCACCAAAAACTGCTAGAAGTGATAAATGAATACAGTAAAGTGACAAGATACAAAATCAACATACAAAATTCTATAGCATTGCTATACACCAACAATGAGCAGAATGAGATAAAATGGAAGAAAACAATCCCATTTACAATAGCCACAAAATGTATAAGATATTTAGGACTAAACCTAACCAATGAAGTCAAAGGCCTCTACAAGAAAAACAAAAACTACAAAACAAAATAAAAAAATGACACAAAAAGTGAAAAAGACACCCCATGTTGCTGGATTACAAGAATTAATATAATCAAAATGTCAATTCTGCCCAGATTAATTTATAAATTTCATACAATCCCGATCAGATTATGAGAGACATTCTTTTTTTTATTTTTTATTTTTTTATTTTTAGAGGTTTTTGCTATAGGGCACGTGCGCTCACCAGAAAGACAGAGAGAGACAGTGGAGGAGTCTGACCCAGCAGGCCCCCCAGGATCTGTTTGAGCCTTCGACCTTTGAGCACAGCCTTGGTCAGCTCAGCACGTTGGCAAGGCCATTGCTGTATGCTCCCCAACCTATGAGCAAAGCTTGGGTCGAGTCAGCATGTTGGCAAGGCTGTTTGCTGTATGCTCCAGAGACTGCAGTAGCCTTGCTGGGAAGCGACCCCCCTCTGACTCCCTGATATACTACTATAAAAGAATTACATAGCTCTCTCATACATCTCGAGTATGTGGTAAGATTTCCCGAAAATCCTCCGACCACTCCCCTTTGCCCTGACCACCTGCTGTTAATTACAATGCTTCATCCCTGCAGTCACAATGGAGGGTGTGCTGAAGTTCCATCTAGGCAAAAACCTTCTTGACCTTTGGAAGGCCCTTCAAGACACATTTAATATAAATAACCTTTTTACATACAATAGGATTAGGCCGAAACTGGCCCAGGGCACTCTTGCACCGCGGTAACTAATGTTCTAACAAAATACATAACAGTGGTGCCATAGGCTACACAAGTGAATCCACAACAAAACACTTAGGTATACCACAAACCCATTTTAAAGTTTTTCATTAACTTGTTAGTCACTTTACTTTTGACTTAAGAAAAACCGGTACTGCCAATTGGAGAAGCTGTTTAAAGTATCCCCTTACTCTCACCAAATGAACAATAGGTTTACCCTTTAAAATAAATAGATATATTAGGATTCCTTGAATTAAATTTTAGATCCCTAAAGAATTATGTAAGTATCATTCTTTATTGAGATCCATAAGAACTAATACCTATACTTGAGATTTTCTTTTGTTAGCATTATAGTCAGTAATCACAAGATGGCTGCCACCGAGCATTGGCTGATAATTAACTCTGCTTGCTGAAACTGTTTTCCGAAACTGCACATCCTGAAGTTCCTGAAAACCTGCTTACATCAATCAAACAATTGTTGAACTGTATCGATGATTAATAGACCTGCCCTTAATCAAATCCTGAATGAAATTTATGATCCCTATTGTTAAAACTTTATGAATTGATAATTAAAACACATAGCCCCTCACCCATTTACTTGCATCTATCACATTTTCAATAAAAAGGCACGATGATTCCTAGCAGTTGTCACTCTTCAGAGAGTGATCTCTGAGGGAATCCAACTCAGGACGTGCACAAAAAAGGCACCGAGGTCTCAGTCTTTCCTTCCAGTGCTGCCTCTGATGAGTCAACCCACCCCCGCTGAAGCTGCACCCCGCCCGGCAAGACAGAGAGACAGAAAGTGAGAAATCATCCCCCCCCCCAGGGGGGATGGCCACGCTGCAATCCCTTCTCCTCCATTCTCCTCTTGGGATCTTGGGCACGCACGCACATGTGCCTGGCATGAGTTTAAGCCACAGGATCTGGGACTCGAACTGTGGTCGACTACATGGGAGTCAAGTGACATAGCCATTATGCTAACTGCTGGTCCTGAGAGACATTCTTTACAGACTTAAAAAAAAAAGTCATAGAATTTGTCTGTAATCATAAAAGACCCTATATTGACAAAGAAAGTATCAGAGTAGGAGGCATCTCACTCCCTAACCACATAATATATTAAAAAACTGTGATAATCAGGGGCCAGCAGATGGCACAGCAGTTTTGGTACTGGACTCCCAAATGGCCTACTGCAAATCCTGGACCCAGTGACTTGAAACTCATGCTGAGTGCATGTGCGTGTGTGCCCAAGATCCCAGGGGAATGGAGGAAAAGGGACTGTGGCATGACCATCCCTCTGGGGGGGGGGTGATTTCTCAGTTTCTCTCTCACTGTCTCCATCTCTCTCTCTTCATGAACGTATATGCCCTAAGGCAAAAGCCTTTCCCTCACCAGAAAATAAAAAATAAAAAACAGCAAAGCTGTGATCATCAAAACAGCATGGTACTGACACAAAAATAAGTGCATAGGCCAATGGAACTGAATAGAAACCCCAGAAATAAACTCCAAAACATATAACCAACTGATTTTTGACAAAGGGTACTAGGCAATCCAGGGGGAAAAAGTAAAGCTCTTTAGCAAATGATGCTGGAACAACTGGATATCCATGTACAGAAAGATGAAATTAGACACCTATTTCTCACCATTAACCAAAATTAACTTTAAATGAATTGAAGATCTAAACCTAAGACCTCAAACTATAAAACTGCTGGTGGAAAACACAGGGGAAACTCTAGAGATATCAGAGTAGTCAAAGACTTCTTAAATAAGACCCCCAAAGCATAGGCAATAATCTCAAACATAGACAAGTGGGATTGTATCAGGTTATAAAGCTTCTGCACAGTAAAATAAACATTTAGAGTGAATTGACAAATCTTGGAATGGGAGAATATATTTACAAATTGTGCCTCTGATAAGGGACTGATAACCAGAATATACAGGGAACTCAAGCAGCTTACCCCTACCACCAAATAACCCAATTAAAAGAAGGGCAAATGAGCTGAACAGACAACTTGTAAGGAAGATGCAAATCAAAATCACTATGAGATACCACTTAACCCCAGTCAGAATGACTACTATTAAAAAATAGAGAATAACAAGGCTGTGGTGAAAAGAAAATTCTCCTACACTGTTGGTGGGAACACAAATTAGAACAGCCATTGTGAAGAATCATCTGGAGATTCCTCAAAGATCTACAAATAGAACTACCATATAATCCTACAGTTCCACTTCTGGGTATCTACCCAAAGGATAGGAATAAGCTCAGTCAGAAAAACATTTTCTTTTTTTAAAATTTTTATTTTTTTCCTTTTTTTTTTTTTTTTTTTTGAGAGAGGTTTTTGCTACAGGGCATGTGTGCTCGCCAGAAAAACAGAGAGACAGAGAGACAGAAAGTGAGAAATCCCCCCCTCCCGGGGGGATGACCACACTGCAACCCCTTCTCCTCTGTTCTCCTCTTGGGGTCTTGGGCACACATGTACACACACCCAGCATGAGTTTAAGCCACTGGGCCTGGGACTTGAACTGCGGTCGACTACATGGGAGTCCAGTGACATAGCCATTATGCCAACTGCTGGTCCCCAGAAAAACGCTTTCACATTCATGTTTACTGTGGCATTGTTCACAATTGCTAAGACATGGAACCCACCCAAATGTCCAAGATCAGATGAATGGATTGAAAAAAGTGTGGCACATATACACTATGGAGACTATTACTCAGCTATAAAAAAAGGCCCTGACATTTGAAAGAAAGTGGAAGATTTACTGCTAAGAGAAGCAAGCCACACTACGAAAGAGAGACACTGTATGTCCCCAATCAATATATACCAAATGTTGGCACTCTGTGGCAGAAACTGAGACTGGAAGGTATAAAGGCATGGAGAGCAACTGTGGATACTGGAGATAGTGGGTAAGGAGGGTGAGGAGTGGGGGAAGCTGAGAGAGAGAGAGAATCAAGGGAAGAAAGAAAGAAGCAAAACGTTAAAGGAACATAAAAATGGAAAATTATCTGTTGGTGATAATGTGTATGGTAATACCTTTGACTGGACTAATAAACAGTGTATTCATGATAATGTAATGATATACAGTGATTGAATGTAAAAACATTTAAAAAATTACTAAAGTGAGAGTCTCAGGTGATTGAGCCTCAGGGACTTGGAGGCTACACTTTGGCAGGCAACCATCTTGTAGGGTTCCTGGGTGTGTACTAACATCTGTGGCAGCAGAAAAACTGGACTGCGTAGCACAGACACCTCCTGCCAGCTGGTAGAACTCATTTTGCCTGTTCAGAAGAAACAACTTCCTCAGGCTATAGTCTCATAAGAATTGGATAGCACTTTCAGATCTTAAAATACATGCATTGCAATCCAGAGGTTGCATGATCTGACATCATTCTAGCACAGGTTCTTGAATTGCTTTGAAACAGGTGCAAAGTCTGAGGTCGCATTCCTATTCATCATCCCCTCTTCTTGTCCACACAGAGCAATAAATCCATCAGAAAAGCAGATGTTACTGTGGACCCAGGATTCCAAGGTTGTTAATCTTGTTTGGCTTTTCTAGGCTGCTGACAAAAGCTCATTTTAAAAAATGGCCACAGAACTTACCTGGTCCTAGTTTGGCCACAGCATAGAGGAGGTCATAGTTGAGGACTGGTGTGGCATCGCTGATTGGCTGCCAGCCAACAGGAGGAGATGAAGGGGGTGAGATGAGAAACTGTTTGGCAGGCTGCGGTGGAGCCAAATGCAGTTTGTCTCCATCCGTCTCTGGAGTCTGAACCTTTCAAACAGAGTGTAAATGAAGACACTTTACTCATGATGGCTTCAGATGTGCCATGCTGGTACACTAAGAGGTGGAGTTTCATTTTCAGCTTGTGACAAATGAACCAATGAACCAGACTGTAATAATAATTACCATTTAACACATACCATGTACCCAGTTTTCTAATTTAATCCTTGAAACAGTGAAGTTCACACTAGTGTTTGATCAGAATCACCTGGAGGACTTACTGAAACACAGTAAGTGTGGCACATATACACTATGTGGCCGGACCACATCCTGGCTTTTTTGATTCAGATCTGAGGTGGCCTAAGAATTTACACTTCTAACTAGTTCCAAGGTGATATTGCTGTTGCTGGTCTGCTGTTTTACCTCCAAATTCTTCTCTCCCCACCCCCACTTTCTACTGAGGTGAAATTCACATAACATCAAATTAACTGCTTTAAAGTGAACAGTTCAGTGGCATTTAATATATTCCCAGTATGCAACTATCACTTCTACCTAGATCTAAAACCATTTTTAAAGACAACCCCATAGAAAACCCCATACCCATTAAAAAGTCTTTACTCTCTCTTACTAGTTCTTGAAAAACATCAAGCTGCTGTCTATTTTTATGTATTTACTTATTCTGGATATTTCATATAAATGAGATCATAGAATACATAACATTTTTAAAGAGAAGTTTTTTTGGTATAGGGTGTGTGCACTTGCTGGAGAGACAGAGAAAGACAGAGAGACAGAAAGCAAGAAATCACCCTCAGGGGGATGGCCATGTCACAATCCATTCTCCTCTTGGGATATTGGGCATGTACACATATGTGCTTAGCGCAAGTTTCAAGCTGCCGGGTCAGGGACTTTAAGCATAGTCAACCATGTGAGAATCCAGCAACATAACCATTATGCCATCTGCTGGTCTCATGTGACCTTTTGTGTCTTCTGGCTTTCAATTAACATATTTTTAAGGTTTATCTACGTTGTACATATATCAGTATTTTATTCCTTATGAAGGCTAAATACTATTCCACTGTATAAACACATGACAGTTTTTTGCTCCATTTATCCACAGATGGACATTTGGTTGGTCAAGTGTTTTTTCCATTGTGCATAATGCTGCTATGAATATGCAAGTGTATTATTCAATGCATGATGACCTTTTGGTCAACAATGGACTACATTTATGATGGTGGTTCCATAATACTACACACACGGCCTAGGTATACCAACTAAGTTTGTGTAAGAACGCTCTATAATGTGTGCACAATGATAACATCACTTAACACAGTTCTTAGTATCCTGCCTTTAAGTGACACATGACTATATACATATTTAACTATGTGTTTTCAATACCCAGGAGTAGAACTGTTGGATCAAATAAGAATGTAATGTTTACCTTTTTAAAGAACTATGTGGGGTCTTTATTGATGAGATAACTGAGGTTTGTTTAAGTCACAAACATTAGTAGCAATGGTGGGATCTGAACACAGGTCTGGAGCCAAAGTGTGGTTTTTTCACTATGCCATTTCTGTAGAGTTCAAAGGTAGAAATAATGTTTACAGATCACTTAAGAGGTAGCTTAAGGCCTCTAGTGATGAGGTGAGGGTATGATGAGACATTGTAAACACTGATTTCTATTGCTCTGGATTCTGAGCATTGCCAAGAATGATCTATCTTTTTTAGAAATAGTCATCATTTATTTTTGGATGAAAAAAACCACAAGGTTAATTTCCTCATGAATGTGAATTATTGGAAAGGTTATATAGTCCACTAAAACTGCCATATAATTTAAATTATAATTAAAACCCTGACAGGGAGGCTAGAAATGGTTGTGATCAGATCCTTCTCATCATAATTTCTAGTTGGCATTTATTATGCATTTACTAAATACTGGGCATTTTAACACACAATGATTTATTTAATTCTCATATTATCAAGAAGGGATTTATATCATCATCCCCATTTTACAAATAGGGAAACTGACTCTCATGTGACTTCCAGGTAAGAGCCCAGATTGTCAACTCTCACGGCCTGCTTTCTAAGCCACAAGGCTGTCTGGGACTTAAGATATGGATATAATTCTCAGAGAACTAATTATAGAGTATAACTATAAATCAATCTGAAAGTAGAAAGTGTTCCATTTACATTTTAAAAAGGCACAAGATAATGTAGGGCAAAAGGACTAACTTCTGTAAAGAATTACCTTACCTGTGCAAAGTAGAGTTTTAACTTTTTCCCTCTGAACTGAGTTTCATGAAGCTCTATCCTGGCTCGGGCTGCAGATTTAGGATTGCTGAAGTTTATTCGAACACGTCTGAAACTCTTAAACAGCTGGAATGTCACACAGTCATCATAGGTTCGGAATAGTCCCTCAAATTTTTCCTGATGAAAACAAACACAGAGGAAAATCCATTGGTTATGTGTCTTATATAGTGCCAGATCTGACAAAAACTAACTAAAAAAGCTATTTATAACATAAAGTTAAATTAGAACACCAGTAACGTAGTTTTTCATCCATTGGTCTGTTCCTGGATGCTAAACATGTCTGTGGATTCAGTTGAAAGATTTATAACCTGGGTCAAGGGAACTGTGGAGGACCAGCAAATAGGGCTCATGGTTCATGAAGTACATTGAAAATTACACAGCCTGTTGCGTGTTCCTGTGTATATGAGTATTTGTCTAGGTAGAGTGGTCATAGCTGTTACCAAATGATCAAAGGACCTCATTATCTCCAAAATATTAGAGCTACCAAGTAAAGCACATAGTGAACATTAGTGATAATCTTGGAGGCAATTTTCTCATCCCAAAACATGGGATTCCACAACACTGGAACCCCTTCTTGTTGCTCAGTGCCGTATGATTAATTCTAGTCAATGAAGTATGTGTTGAAGGCAGGAAAAAGTACTTGTGAAATATTTCAATCTCTTTCTCTGCAGAGGTTAGCTGTTCCAGATGGTAAAGCTATGGGAAACAGGATTTTCCTCTCCCTGGGTCCTGAGATGCTGTGTGGAGCAGAAATAGCTTTCTACTTTCTCCTGTCCATCTTATGACTGACTTTGCCTTGAAAAGGTGGGCAGGGAACTCACCATTGCATTAAACCACTGGGACTTGGGAATAATTTTCATTCTTGTCACATAGCCACACATATAACAATTCAAAGAAATAATTAAAAATTTTCAATTCAGTACACTTCAATTCAATTAAACAAGCATCTGTTAAATGCTCACTCTTGTAAAGGCCTGGTCTATCTCTAGGCTTTAGGGAAATATAGAGATGAGTACCACATTGTTCTGACCCTCAATAATCTAACAATCTAACATGAAAGGCAGATACAGACATAAAGGGAACACCCAGAAGGCTGGGGAAAGTCATAAAAGGAAAATTAGTGAATTAAAAAAAATACATATTATTAATACCATCTGGCTGGTTCCTCTTAGCCTTAAAAACATCCTTTTAAGGAACTATATGGGCTTTTATTGATGAAGTAACTAAGGTTTATGAGTGCATGTTAAGCTACTACTTTTTAAATTTTTATTTTTATAAAGCAAAAATTACAGAATTAATTTTTTTGGCAGAAAACTTTACATTCTTTTGTCTGTTAAATGTTTCTTCCTTTTGCCCCTCACAGCCACCCTCTACCACCCACTCTCTACCATCCACTACTCTGTGTTTTTAATGGAGAAATTACCACTTAAAAAAAAGCCTTCTATTAAAACAAACCCCTGATTTTTTTATTTCAACAGTAAAAGTTATTTTGTCATAAGAGTGAAAAAGAGTGGGAATGAAGATGCACAAAAGATCAAGACTTATAGAATTTTATCTTGGAATGGACTTAAGAAATGATAAATTCAACCTCTTCCTCCTCCCCTCCATCATTTTACAAATCAGGACCCTGAGGTTAGAAGACATAAGAACCCATTCATTGGCCCACGGTCAGTCGCAGAGTGAAGAGTGGACCACTGTCCTTGTGACCCTGACTACAGAGAATCTTTGACCTATATAGAGAATATACTGCTAGATTGACAGGAAAAGATGGTTGTTATAAGAGCAAGAAAGGGATAGTAGTAAACTGACCCAAGGCCAAAGTGTCATCACATCTAAAAGGATCATTGCAGTGATGTAGGGCTTTAAGACCACTAACTTTTTATTTATTTATTTATTTATTTATTTATTTATTTATTTATTTATTTATAATATGTGCTTGGTCAAGTTCTTTCTTTTACTCTTTCTTTTACTTTTTCTGTTACTTTTCAAAATATATCTTGATTATCTTATTTTTATTAAGTTTTTATTACATTTAATCACTGTACATCTTTACAGTATAGAAAGTGAATTTTCTCAACATGAAAACACTGCACCTTATTCAAAGATATTACTGAATACATTATCATCAACAGGTAATTTTCCATTTTAGCATCCCTTAAATGTTTTGCCTTTTGCTCCCCTTATTTCTCTTCCTCCTACTTCCCATTGCTCACCCTTCTTCCACACTGTCTTTTGTATCCACCTTTACTTTCCATGCTTTTATATCTTCCAACCTTTAAGTTTCTACCACAGAGTGCAGACATTTGGTATATGTTAAGAGGGGATATATAATACCCCTCTCTTTCATAGTCTGGCTTCTCTCAGCATTAAATCTTCCATATTTAATAATTTTTTATCAAATACCAGGGTCTCATTTTTTTTTTTTATGGTGGAGTAGTGTTCCACAGTGTATATGTCCCACAATTTTCAATCCATTCATCTGTTCTTGGACATTAGGGTTGATGCCATGTTTTAGCAATTGTGAGTAACACTGGAGTAAACATGGATGTGCAAGTGTTTTTCCAACTGAGCATACCCTTTGGGTAGATACCTAGGAGTGGAATTGTAGGATCATATGGTAGTTCTATTTTTAGGTCTTTTATTCTCCATAGTACCTGTACTAACTTACATTCCCACTAACAGTGTAGCAGGGTTCCCTTTTCAGCACAGACTCATCAACACTTACTTTTTATTTTTTTAAAATCTTAGCCATTCTAACTAGGGTTAGGTGGTATCTTATTGTGGTTTTGATTTACATCTCTCTTATGATAAAGGACATTGAGCATTTTTTCATATGCTTTTTGGCTATTCATATGCCTTCCTTAGAAAGTTGTCTGTTCAGCTCATTTGCCATTTTTTATTAAACAAGTTGATTTATTTTTTAAAAAATTATTTATTTATTCTTTTTTTTTTTTTTTAAATTTGACCAGAGAGAAACATAGAGAGAGAGAAGTGAGAAAAAAAGCCACCAGGTCTGGGACTTGAACTGCAGTTGGTCATATGGGAGTGTCCAACACCTTAGCCACCAAGCCACCTGCTGGTCCCATCATTCGCCCATTTTTTAATTGGATTTTTTTTCAAGTAAGTTGCTTGAGTTCCCAGTATATTTTGGTTATCAGTCCATTATCGGGAGCATAGTTTGCAAATATATCCTTCCATTCCGAGGGTTGCTGATTCACTCTAATTACTGTTTCTTTTGATGTGCAGAAGCTTTTTAATCTGATGTAATCTCACTTGTCTATTTTTGAGATTATTGCTTGTGCTTTGGGGGTCTTATTTAAGAAGTCTTTGCCTAATCCAATGTCTCTAAGAGTTTCCTCTGTTTTCCACCAGCAGTCTTATAGTTTGAGGTTTTATGTTTAGATCTTTCATCCATTTTGTGTTGATTTTGGTTAATGGTGTGTGTGTGGGGTGTAATTTCATTTTCTTTATGTGGATATCCAGGTTTTCAGCACCACTTGCTGAAGAGATGTTCTTTTCCCCCACCAAATTGTCTTGTGCCCTTTGTCAAAAATCAGTTGGCTGTATGTTTGGGGTTTACGTCTGGGCTCTCTGTTCTGTTCCATTAGGCTACATGCCTGTTTTTGTGCCAGTACTATGCTGTTTTGATTATCACAGCTTTGTAATGTATTTTGGGATCAGGGAGTGAGATACCTCCTATTCCACTCTTTTTGTGCATTCTTCCTCTGGTTATACAAGGACTTTTTATGATTCCAGACAAATCTTTTGTCTTTTTTTTTTTCTAATTCTGTAAAGAATGTCTCTGGTAATCTGATCAAGATTGTATGAATTTTTAAAGTTATTTGGGTAGGATTGATATTTTGATTATATTAATATGATCACTGATTTCTAAGACTACACAGGAAGAGTAAATCAAATGTCAAGGAGGTTCTTCCTGCTTCTAGGGGCACCCAGATGAACTTATCTCAGGCTCTTAAGTCCATGCCTGAGATCCTTCCAAACTTTGATGCCCTTTCTGAGACTCTCCCAGGATATGGCTCTCTATGGTCCCTCCCATTTTTGACAAAAGCATCTGTAGATATGCTTTTTCTCTCTCTCTGTCTTTTTTTATTTTGTAGAGGTTTTTGCTATAGGGTGTATGTGCTCACCAGACAGACAGAGAGACAGAAAGTGAGAAATCAGCCCCCAGGGGGATGGTCATGCCGCAATCCCTTCTCCTCCATTCTCTTCTCGAGATCTTGGGCATGCACGCACACACGCCCGGCGTGAGTTTTAAGCCACCGGGTCCGGGACGCGAACCACGGTCAACTACGGGGGAGTCCAGCAACATAGCCATTACACTAACTGCTGGTCGCCGACATGCTTTCTCTTTTATATCAGCACATAAGTCCTCTCCACAAAACTTAAAGAAAATATTCAGAGTTTTTGTTCTATTTTACTTCATAACACTTATGGAGATTTGTGTGTTCTTTCTTACCTTTTCAGGCTCTGTTCTTATTCTCATTTCCTTATCAAGAGCAAAACATAAATCTTATCTTATGAAGAGCAATTTTTTTCTTATCTGCCAAGCCTTGGGATAAGCCAGCTCACAGGCTTGGAGCTTCAGCTACCACTCTAAGGGGGCTCATTATGGAATTACTTCCCAATAATATTGTGTTTTAATGAACAAAAATCCTGAAAAATAAAATGCTTTCCTTAAAATGAGAGTACTCTGAGCTGGTTAAATCATAGTTGGTGCTTTAACTTAGGGAGTTTTGAGGAAGTAGAGGGATTCAGATGAAAAGTTCTTGTTTCTTTGTAGACTACATTTTTTAGGACAAAGTCCTGGGGTCTTCTTTATGCCAGTATGCTTTTTCTATTTCTAATTTGTGAATTCCACCTTCCCATCATGTCTCCAAGGTCTAACCATGAGCAGTTAAGGGTCAGCCTTTGAGGGAGAAGAGCTCTTTTTCTTTGAGTTGATTCCTCTCCTTTGATTTTATAGTTGTTTTTTTATGTCTCACATTTCAGTTTATCAGAGCTGTTTGGCTGTTAAGAGCCTAGATTAGGGGAAAAGAATCAGGAGTCCAGAGTTTTGGGCTTAGCAGAGGAGTAACAGTAAATGACCATGTACTGTCTGTGTGGAGAAGCTTTGACAGGCTTCAATAACTAATCACAACTGTTTTCTCCACTGACTAATCTTCACCAGAAGTCTCCAGGCAGCGACTGCCATTAAGTTGGAGTTATGTTATTGATAGAAACCTCTTTGATCTCTTTTTTGGGGGGGATTAATCTGATGAGCACAAGGAACTTTTACACCAAACTTGAAGTGCACCTCAGAGCTCAGGGATCAGGGTTTTCACTGGATCATATGGAAATGAAAGTCTATAATGACAACAAAAATAAACAGCTATTTCCTTGGCACATCCTCTCTGTAGAGGTATTTAGAAAATTGTGTAGTGGGTGACAGCTGACTAAAATTTGGGACTTGCTAGCCATCCCTATTTTTGTTTCCATGGGAGTCTTTACAAACATTTCATATGCTGTGGCAACAGGATACTAGACCAAGTTGGTTAGACACAGGTCCAGGACAATGAGTCCACCAGATGTACCTTTAGGCAAAAGAGTGACTTGTGACAAGAGCCAGCTGTAAGGATCTTCTCCCTGCCATTAAAGCAAATCTACTGTTTTGATGCCTGAGTTTCCACCAGGCGCACAGGAATATTTTGTTGTCCTTTGACTGATAATTTTCTCCTGTCTGGTACTGCCCAAACCCAATAAATTCCTCTTTTGTGCAATCAGTTTTCTTTGCAGCCTCTAATATGAATATAGTTCTATAGCAGGGATTCCAAGTTCTTTGGTTTCAGGATGTCTTTATACTCTTAAAAGTTATTGAGGACTGGGGCCAGTAGGTGGCATGGTGGTTAAGGTGCTAGACTCTCACATAGCAGACCACAGTGTGAGTCCTGAAATTAGCTGCTTGAAACTCATGCTGTGTGTGTGTGCATGCATGCTCAAAATTTCAGGAGGAGAATGGAGAAGGGATTGTTGCATGACCATCCCTTCTGGAGGGGTGTGATTTCTCACTTTCGCTCTCACTGTCTCTCACTATCTCTCTCTGTCTCTCCAGTGAGTGCACAAGCCCTATGGCAAAAACCTTAAAAAAAAAGTATCTAGTAACTGAGGAACTTTTGTTAATGTAGGCTTTACTATCAATATTAACTGTTCTAGAAATAAAAACTGAGAAATTAAAAATACATATGAATGAATCCATTTTAAAATACCAACATTAAATCCATTATATGTGAACATATCCTTTTCATAAAAAATAACATTTCCAAAGTAAGAAAAAATTCAGTGAGAAGATTGGCATCGTTTTACCTTTTTGCAAATCTCTTTCATTTTTGACTTAATAGAAGACAACTGGAATTTCATGTCAGCTTCTGTATTCAACCAGTTGTGCTATGTTTGTTTTAACTGAGGGACATAAAGAAAAGCTGGGCTCATAAAAAAAATATGGTTGGAAAACGGAGAAAACAGTCTGGAAAGTGGATCTTTTATCTAAAGGAAGTAGGAGGTAAGGTTCTCTGTTCAGAGTGGTGAAGGTGAGGGAAACAGGAAGATTTAGGATAGCTGTTCAGAGATAAGGATAAAGTGGATGAGTTACAACATGGAGAGTGGAACAGGTTGAATTATGTACCCTTAAAATGACTCATTGAAGTCCTAACCCTCATTACCTCAGTAAGTGACCTTATTTGAAGATGTATTGAAATTAGTAAAGGTATATGAGGTCATACTGGAGTGGTGTGGGACCCTAATTCATTATGACTGGTATCCTCATAAGAAATTAGCCATATAAAAACAGGAACATAAGAGAACATCCGATGATGTCAAGAGGAGTAGAGTGATGCACCTACAAGCCAAGGAATGCCAGATATTGCCAGCAAAACACCAGGAGCTAGGAAGGGGCATGGCAGTATCTTTCTACATGATTCAGTGGGAGCCTGTTACTGTCAACACCCTAATTTTGGACTTCCTGCCTCCAGAATCGTGAGACAATAAATACCTATTATTTGAAGCTACTCAGCCTGTAATACTTTGTTCCACAGCCCTAGGAAATGAATATAGGAAACCATGCAACACTTAAAAAACATAATCATGCCATTCCTACTGCCTCCAGGAAATTAGGAAGCAGATAGTTGGGTTATTTCAGGGTGGTGTGTGTAAGATACATCTGTGCATGTATTTGCGTGTGTGAGTATATGTTTGTGTGTGTAGCTGGAGAGCCTGGAACAAGAAAGATGAAAGCATAAGTGGGGAAGTGTTGAAAGAGCTGGTGAGTAGGAAATTGAGATGACCAACTGCAGAGGTTGGGAAGGAATGACGAGAAGCTGAGCATCATTAGGCTGAAAGAATGGGGAGATGTGAGTTTGAGGATCTTGATGAGTTTGAAGAATAAATCTAGTAGGACCCAGAGGGAATTTTCTAAGTTTAAGTTTTCAGAAGTTTTTCAGTATCAGATACCCTAAGGTCTAACATAAGGCATGTAAATGGAGTCTGATATGTGACGAGGTGAATTTTATGGGAATAGAGGTCGAAAACAGCAAGGCTAGAGGGTTGGGTGGTCGCCAGCTCAGAACGATGACAGGAAACAGAATTGAGGATATAACCCTGAGTCAGGAGATGAGGTACATGAGAAATATGGAAGAGTGACCCAGAGATCTACAGAGTATGAAGAGCAGAGATTAAAAAGTAGACTTTCACGAGAGGGCAAGGGCTTTGTAAAGGAGTTTATCTATGGGAAGTGATGGAACAACAGTTTAGAAGCATCGGGAGGAGAGTCAGGTAGTCCCAAGCTTCGTATCGTAATCTCAAGATGTGGGAAATTACAGAACAATCTGTGTGCCACTGAGAAATGGCGAGAGAGGAAGTATTGCCCAGAATACAGGATTTGGTAAGGGGAGGATGCGGAGTAATTATTCTAGAACACAAATTGTACTCTGAGAATAATTAACAAGGGGTTCTAGAGAAGAAAGTGGGAGAGGCCAGAGTGAGTTGGCTGGAAGAGAAGGGGCAGGGATGAAGAGTGGGGCTAGATCAGGATACAAGCATAGGGAGGATGCTGCGTAAGTGGGGGATGTCTGAGACCCCCACACACCCTTGGTATGGTAAGTAAGACGTATGCACAAAGTAGCCACAAAGGCTAAGGGCCACCTAGTGGAATAGGTGGTGAGACCACAAGGGGTTAGGGTGCTTGACGTCCAAAAAGTTATTTGATATTTTTTACCCTCATTAATTTTTATGAGCTGCTTTTTCTTTTCCCTTCCTTCTTTCTTATTTATTTATTTATTACAAATTCAGAACTATAAGGCACATGTAAAGACATTCCAAGTGTTATACCTGAAAATTGTGAAAAGGGCTGCTTAAAATAAAATAATTAGGTGGTCCAAAGAAAAAGCACTTTTGGATTCAAAATGATCTTTCTTTTTATACTTTTTTTCTCTTTTTTTTAGAGAGGTTTTTGGTATAGGGTGCATGCACTCGCCAGACAGACAGAGAGAGACAGAGAGACAGAAAGCGAGAAATCACCCCCCAGGGGGGATGGCCACGCCGCAATCCCTTCTCCTCCATTCTTCTCTCAGGATCTTGGGTACGCACACCCACACGCCTGGTGTGAGTTTAAGCCACTGGTTCTGGGACTCGAACCGCAATCAACTATGTGGGAGTCCAGTGAAATAGCAATTACGCTAACTGCTGGTCCCAAAATGTTCTACTTTCAATGTATTTGATTTTCTTGAGTTGTTTAGGAAGAATGGAGACAGGTATTTATTGCTTTATTTGGAGAGGCTCACAGCAATTTTTAAAAAATGTTCTTATTTTATATCTGTGATAATTGTGTTTATTATTTGTGCTCTGTATGTAGAGAAAAGATCTGAACATGGCTTATAAAGATATATAAGGGTTGAGACCAGCAGTTGGCGTAATGGTTATGTGGCTAGACTCCCATGTAGTCGACCGCCGTTTGAGTCCTGGACCTGGTGGCTTGAACTCATGCCAGGTGCATGTGCGTGTGTGCCCAAAATCCAAGAGGAGAATGGAGGAGAAGAGATTGCAGCATGGCTATCCCCCCAGGGGGTGATTTCTCACTTTCTGCCTGTCTCTCTCTGTCTTTCTGGCCAGCGCACTACCCTATAGCAAAAACCTCTCCCCCCTGCCAAAAAAAAAAAAAGATATTTAAGAACAAACTAAAATGAAATGAAATAGAAATTGAGTAGGAAATAACAGAAAAATAAAGGGGGACAAATAAATTGGAGCCAAGAAGGAAATCTGTTCAGTAAAACTGAAAAGCTTCTCATAGTCTTAAACATTTATTGGGTCAATTATTTGCTTCTAAACTAACAAGATAAATTTACACATTTGTTATATGATTCATAAGGTCTATAGGATAAAGATAAATCTAATCTTTTTTTTTTTTTTGAGAAGTTTTTGCACCCTATCGGGCGCGTGCGCTCACCAGAAAGACAGAGAGATACAGAGAGAAAGAAACCAAGAAATCCCCCCTCAGGGGGAATGGCCACACCACAATCCCTTCTCTCCATTCTCCTCTTGGGATCTTGGGCAGGCAGGCATGCACACACGCCTGTGGTGAGTTTAAGCCACTGGGTCCAGGACTCGAACTGCAGTTGACCACATGGGAGTCCAGCGACATAGCCATTACACCAACTGCTGGTCCCAAGATTAATCTAATCTTAAAACCAGGCAGTCAGTGGTAACAAAAGTTGGAAAAAAAGAGGAGAAGGGGGGTGGGGAGACCTTGGTTAGGATACAAGAATACCAGTAGAGAAGGAGAATGAGTTCTGGAGCACAATGCACAATAGAGGAACGGTGGTCAGACAATTCATGTGGATCCGAATGTACACAATACAACATAGTGGTAAAGGTTTGAGGTGATGGGTATGTTAATTGCCTTGACTTGATCACTACACAGCATACACATTCGGAAAAACCACACTGCACCCCATAAATATGCACAAGTATTACAAGTAAATCAAAAATTATAATTAATTTTTTAATAATTTATTTATTTTGGAGAGGTTTTTGCTATAGGATGCATGCACTCTTCAGAAAGACAGAGACAGAGAGACAGAAAGTGAGAAATTCCCCCCACTCCCACCCCCGGGAGGATGGCCATGCCACAATCCCTTCTTCATTCTCTTCTCGCAATCTTAGGCACACATGCACATGTGCCCAGCCTGAGTTTAAGGCACCGGACACAGGACTTGAACTGTGGTCGACTACATGGGAGTCCAGCGATGTAGCCATTATGCCATCTTTTAGTCCCTCAAAATTTATAATTTCTAAGTAAGGAAAAGGAAAAGAAAAACAAAACAAAACAGGAAAACAGGCAGTCAGATGTATCTGTCCAGAGTCCTCATAAAGAAAATACTGTGATATGATGAACACAGCCCTCAGCAATTATAGAACAGGAGTTAAGGTAGTAGAGGATCTAAGGCAGTTTCCAAGCAAAATGTAAGCAAGTCCTTTTAAATATCAATAGCCTTCAGCAGGGTACTGGGCTTAGGAAATGCTCAATACATTTTAGTTGATTGGCTGATGTGAAACCCCAAAGTATTTTTATAAAATATTAGAGAATTAAAACTTCACCCTCAGTTACAAACCAGAGGTAGCAAATAAATAACAACTTCTAATCTCTCCATGAATCCTCAGAAAGCCCTTTGTGGGGGGTAAGAGTTGGGGTGCTTATGATCCTTAAGAAGCACAGGAAATAAAAGAAAGTCAGAGAAGTTAATCTATACAAAGTCACACAATTGGCCAGTTGGCAAAAACAAAGCGAGTCAACTCAAGTTATCTGTACTACGTAAACATCGCTGATGCATGGGAAGGACTGAGAAGGGACTTGGAAGCTAGTTTTTCTTGTCAATCCAAAAGAACAATGCTGTCCTTAAAGAAACAGCTGCTAGAGAAGCCCAATGGAGCCCTTTGCATTCTAAACCATGCTGTACATTTTTATGTATTATTCAATTTTCACACTTCTGATCTCCTTAGGTATAAATGATCTTAACAAGAAATTCAGCTTCTCTCAAAATCACAAGACTCTCATCTGTCAGATAATACCTCCTAGAAACTGCTGAGGATTGAAACAATTCATTTAGGTTTATCACCTCTAAATGGATACCACTGACAAGCATGTGTAAATTTCACGTTTAAGAATCTACTGGATTCAATGCCACAATCCTCCAGCCTCATAAAAAAAAAAATCTACTGTATTTTTAAAAACATTTTGCTATAGGCCATGCACACTAGTAGGAGAGAAAGAGAGAAAAAGAGGGAAAGTGAGAAAATATCCTGCAAGGAGTAAGGACACGCCACCGTCTCTTCTCTCATCTCCTCTCAGGATTTGAAGCATGAACATGTGACTGGAGTGTCCCTTAAGCTGCCGGGTCTGGGACTCAAACCATGCCGTTCCCCACGTGGGATCCAGCTACCTCAACCACTATGCCATCCACCGGCTCACCCCATACTGGGTTTTATGTGTCACTCAGGAAAGTGTCCGGTTGAAAGGATTTGATCATGAACTGTCTATAACACTCGCTCCCTATGAGAAAGGAATAATCAACCTGTATGCAAGGGTTCTTACATCTGAGTTTTAACCTATCAGGGTTTTTTAGGCTAGCTGGCCTTGTATTAAATCAGGCCCTGTTCCATTTGTGGTCCTGATGCTACCTAAATAAAAAATTGTTCCAAGGAGGGTCACAGTCCTTCTTTACTGATAAAAGAAGTAAACAGACCTTGGGTCATGCAATTGCTTCAGGAAAAGACAACTTGCAGGTAAAATAAAAATACAAAAGCCTTTACCTTTTTTTCTTTGGAATCCTTGTTGGAGATAAAGATCTAAAACTCAGCTCCAAACTCTAAAAGGAGCTGCTTTGTCCTAAATTTCATGATTCATCACCCAATTCTCTCAAGGGAGCATTTTCTGTGGTCTGTGTTCCATTCTACTCCTTTGTTCCTGGTAGCAGCCCTAAAGTTTAATGTGACTGGGTAACACTGGTCTCTGAGAGTATATTTTGAGTTCTAGTTAGTTAAGAACTTTTCATTTCTCTAATTCTACTGAGCGATCATCACTGCATTTAGAAATGGAGGAAGGAAAGCAAAAACAAAAACTAAAAAACAAACAAACAAACAAAAAAAAAAAAAAAAAACCTCAAATGCCTCCAAAACAACAATATATAGCGGTTATAAACTGGAATGATCTTTGAACCAAGGTGAACCTAAGTATTGTGGAGCCTGAAGCTTTTACAACTTAGGGAGCCCTCTTTAAGCAAAACAACACACAGCTAGGCACAAAGTAGTTTTTCTTTGTTAAGAATGGGAATAAAAAATCCTAAGAAATAGCATTTGCAAATTTTACAGAAATATATGATCATGTAAGCACACTGGCAGGGCTCCACTGAGGTCTTGATAGTGAATCAAGGAAGGAGTCTACAGGTGGTGCGTTTGCCTGCCTAGGACCCTTTACGGGTCTGTCCTCATGCAGTGACTGCCCCTACACTTTGGGTGAGTGAGAACCTTGCCATCACCTAATATTAGGGCTTGTCCCTGTCCGACTGTCCAAGGGGGAGAGGACATGGTTGGATAGTGTTTGTAGATGCCTCCAAGATCCCTGCTTGGTTCAGGACATTTTTAACCTCTCAAGCTTGAAACTATAGGGAATAGCAAAGAGGAAATCTCATAAATGTATCCAGATTGAGTAAGAGAGACCTCTGAGAGAGAAGGTATGAACACAAATCTCTGTTATATGCTACAAAATTGGATTTCTATGCATGGTAATATATATAGTTTTTTAACCAAAGGAAGGATCTGATCATCTTTCTATAGCCACATTTCAGTTTACAGTATCATAGCTGCCTTGGCTCCGGACATTTCCTGAGGGCTAAAGACAGCTTCATCCTTCTCTGGGTCATCAGCTTCTTTTCCCTGATCATTAATCTGCAAAAAAGTCTGTGGCTGTCATTAGCCCTGATTAGATATTGGCCCTAATTGTGAATGTGTAATGGATGAGGTGCATAGCCTCCTTTACAGTTTACCCGATCTCGTAAGATGATGGGAATTGCATTTTACGTTCATCTAAATATTATTTATCTATTAGCTACTGGTAATAAGAGGAGGTACTGCATAAAACTCTATTAGTAGCATAGACTCAAAAGCTGTATTACTTAGTTCAAATCCTGGACCCAACTGTGCAAACTCAATTTACTTCATCATTGACAGCACAGTTTCCTTATCTATAAAATGAGAATAATAACTATTTGTGATGTATATTTTGTAGCCCATGATTCTATTTGAATCTAAAAGCTTATATGTTGTTCATAATTGTGCTTTGCCAAAGCTAACTCCATTTTGAATGCTTTTACAGTATCACTCAATTTTGAGTGTATTAATTCTTGCCTTTAAAATGTACTTTGTGAGAGGGCACCTGTACTTGTCAGAGAGACAGAGAAACAGAAAGAGAGAGGGAGAGAGAGAAAGCACCTGTCAATGGGGTATGATCATGCCGCAGTCCCTTCTCCATTTCTTCACCTTTTTGGGATGTGGGGTCATGCATACACATGTATCTGGTGTGGTTTTCAAACTATTGAGACCAGGATTCAAATCATCTGGTTGACTATGTAGAATCTAGCTCCCTTAACCACCAAGCCATGAGCCAAGCCCAATTTTTGCTTTGTAATATCTATCATAATTGAACCAAATAAGCTGATTGCTACCTTACTGATGTGTGTCAAAATGCAAATGAGCTTGTAGGCACTGACATCTAGAAACTGAGATAATATACCTCTTGGAAGTATAAATATCAGGGCCTCCTAACTGCTTCCAGAAATATATCTCACTGTGATTCCACTCTGTAAATATCCATGCAATAAAACAGTAGCCACAGAAGCACTGTCCAGTGGGCATCCCTGGACCTCTCTGCTGATGGCTTAAGGGCATTCTGGGCCTGTTGTAGTGTCACCTTGAGAAGTCTCCCAGGCTAAGTTGAAGGTTTTTCTCATAGATACACAAAATTTGGTTTGCTATTAATGTGTGGTGCTCATGTGATTTTCTTCCTTCCTTTCTGTTAATTGTCTTTTACTTGTTTGTTATATATTTGCCTATTTTCTGCTTGTGTGTGTATTTCAATAATCTGATTAATTTGGAAACTTTCTTTGCTTCATTTGACTTGTTATTTGATTTAAGCATAAAAAGCTTGCCCCTCTTACAGAAAGATTAAATTGCCAGCAGGTATTTCGGAACTATTAGGTTGCTGGGAAAGTCATGATGTATTTTTCTAGTTTTCTACGCAAAAAAAGATCACCAAAGGTGATCACCAAAGGTGATCACCAATAGATATCCTTTGTTGGTTCACACACTACCTCATGAGGATGTTAATTAGTATATTATTAGTGAGTAAATTATTATATTTAAATTGCTTAAAACGATGCTGACGACAGTAATTACATGTGAACTAATACTATTATAGGGTCATTGGAAAAGTCATGACACATTTTCCTATATTCTTCTACAGAAAAATACATCATGACTTTTCTGATGGCCCAATACTAATCCCAGATTGGAAGATAACCAACATTTTGTTTATTGTTTATGTTAATATTTGGTCTATTAGCTCCAGCTCCATAAATCTCCCTTTATCTAGATCCAAGTATATTATTATATCTCTGTCTGCATCTATCTATATTTATACCTATGCTTGCACATACATCTAATTCTTAAAGATTGTAAATAACAATTATAAGAGTGCCAGCTAATATCTCACATAAAATGAGCTCTAATTACATCAACTTGATTTTATGTTGTTATCTACTTAAAATGTAGAGCCCAAGTTAACTATCAAGAATTCTTTCTTATCTGTAAAACTTTAGAACTGTTCTTGGCCAAGTCATGGTGGCACAGGTGGTAGCCACTGTGCAACACTAGGGCCATACAGGAAGGCTCTGAGTTCAGTTCCTGGGTTGACCTGAGCAAGCCAACTGCACCCACAGGTGTGCCTGCTGGGATTTTAGGTTCGGGACATGTCGTGTGAGCCTGAGTGCACAGGGAGACCTCAGGATGAGAACCGTATGTGACCTTGGTACTGCAGAATGCTGTGTCACTGCCACATCACGGTGTCTGCCCAAAGCCAATATTTTTACTGGGGTCCCTAAATATGCCATTCAACTATCTCAACAAATGACTTCCATCCACCTAGGTGCTTAAGCTAAATGTTACCCTGGTGTCTTCCTTCTCCCTCACTCACAGGTTCCAGCAGACAGAAGCCCTGTGTATTCTGGACCACCCATTCTCTCTCCTATCTGCTCCCTGTGCTCCCTGTTCTTCATCCTGTCCCCAAGTCCTTGACTCACTGTAGTTCATTCTATTACTGCACCAAGTCCCCCTGGTTTCTGTTTGAACACCCTAGAATCTATCTTGAAAGTCTGCTGCTAGAGAGGTCTTTCTAAAAGAGAAAATTCTGACCGTACTTCTCTTCTACCCAATCCTGCAGTGGTTCCCCATTGCTTTTAAAATAAGACTAGGCTTAGCATTAAAGGGCCTTCATAAAATGACCATTCATCTTTTCATTAAACTAAAAATCCACCATTGCCCTAACATGTCCCCTATACTCAGTCAAACTTCTGCTTATGAGTTCCCAAAGGAGGGATTTTCTGTATCTCCAGGCTTTCCTTATTTTCTCTTTCCTTTTTTCTGCCAGGGAAAATTTTTCCTTCAGATAGCTTCTAATTGTTCCTCAAGTTTCAGTTTAGATGACATATTTGAGGAATCAGGAATCTTTCCTAAATTCTACTGAAGTTTAGACACATTCTGCTATGCTCTCATAGCAGAGCTAGCTAGTAGATGAGGTAACTGCTCCCTCACTAACTGGACCATAAGAGCTTCAAGGGCAGGAATG
>NW_006159732.1:2506777-2549361 GCF_000334495.1 Tupaia belangeri chinensis
TGTAATTTGTGTCTTTTTGTGTTTGGCTCACGTATTCATTACTGAGTGCCAACTGTGTACCATGTGTGTAAATGCACAGGGTCACGGTTCTCAAAGAGAACAGTTGTCTTTCCCATACAACCTTTAGGTGAATTTGTTCTTTCCAAAGCTATCCTTTGATCAAATCAACAAATATGCACTGAACACATGGATTTAGATCCTCCATGCTATAATGTAATGAAAAAGCCTATCAAATTTCATACATTTCTTCCCTGAAGTTTTTCTTGACTACTCCCATCCTCCATCCAGGTTTAATCTCCACTTTCTGTGACCATTTAAAATAATGTTTTTTTTTTTTTTTTAGAATAAATTGTCATCAGAGAATGTGTGTGTGTGTGTGTGTGTGTGTGTGTGTGTGTGTGTGTGTGTGTGTTTGTAAATAGCAATTAAGATTATGGGCACAGGGGTGCCAAGAAAGACTTTGGGAAGAAATAGTTTATACAAGAAAGACAAAATTTTGATGTGTGAAAGTAAATGGTGGTGGGAGATTTCAGAAGAAGCTTTGCCCACCAGGCAGAGAGAAGCATTATCAAAGGATTTATATATACATATTAACATGATGTCACCTCTAAAAAAAGCTATTTGGGGGGATTGAGAAGTTAAAAATAATTGTTGGTCCCAAGACAATTTTTCTCTAGGAATGGCCTTGTTGCACAATAAATAACAGCTGTTATCACATACTTACAGAATTGTAGGGAACATAAAACAAATTTTGCTATTTTAGCAGTCAACATTTACATTACATTTATTGTCATAGCAAGATGCTTCACAGAGTGCATTTCACTCGAATCCTGCACTAGAGGCCAGGTACCCACGGATGCAGACAGGACAAACTGCTTGCCAGCTCAGAGACTAATTTAGGAAATTACCCGTTTCCACAATGCCGCGCAGTGTGGTAGTTGGAAGAGGTAGAAAACATACTTCTAAAGGCAAATAGTGTTCTAGCTTCTCAAGATTGAGGTGAAGCCTGTTTTAATATCAGGCTGTCAATAATCGATGAGGACATTTTTAGTAAGTTTAATGTTAAATTAAAGGGCTAAATCCTAAATATGTTTCATATCACGTCCTTCTGAAGACAGGCAATTTAAAATTTAATCCATTCATTTCACCATTTGGCATATGATCAAAGTAAGCTTTTCAAAGGCAGTGCAGTATCCTCTAACTCATTTTCCCCATGAAATTGAAATGGCATTTGCATTCTTTTAAGATAGAGATATGAGTAACTTTGTATGATTCAATCATTAAATCTAGGAGGAAAGTGCATGGTTTGTTATGCTTCTAATAGTCTTTCCCTGTCCCTTTTCCTTCTTTCTATTTCACCTTTCTATTTTATTCAGGTCCTGTTTTCTCTGTTCTTCATGTAGTGAAACAAAAAGAATGCATATTAATGACAAGACTTACATAAAACTAAATCTCTTATGTTCAAATTCCTTGAGATCTGAAACTAAAATGATTGTGTCAAGTGATCACAAATTCAGGACATGAAATACCTAAATGGAAGCCTTTCCTCATAAAAACATGACAGTCAATACCTATCGTGGCTAAAATGGGTTTACTAAAAACAAAGCCGACTTTATAGCTATGGTTAACACTGAGCATAATTTTGGATCGCAATTTTGTATGGGGGTTAAAATTTCTTTTTTTAATTTATCTTTTATTTCATTTTTTAATGCATTCAATTACCTTTTTTAGCTTACAAAGTGAATGTTTCACTATTTGAACATTTCTCTCTAGACCAGTTGGTTAAACTATAAAATATCTTCAACAGATAACACCACATTTCTTTGTCCCATTAATGCTTTGCTTTCCTATTTTTCTTCTAAATGTCCTTCCTCAGGCTCTACTCTTCCACACACACACTATATCTGGTATTTACACCCATTTATTGTGTTTGTATGTCCTTTAGTCAATCAGTTTTAGTCATAGAGCGCAGATACTTGGTATATATTAAGTGGGGACATACACTGACTCTCCTTCATATCCTGGTTTGCCTCACTCAGCAGTAAATCTTCCATATTCTTCCACTTTCTGTCAAAAGCCAGCGTTTTATTGGCTTTTTTTCATGGCTGAATAGTATTCCATAGAGTATATGTGCCACATTCTTTTCAATCCATTCATCTGTTCGGGGTATTTGGGCTGGCTCCATGTCTTAGCAGTTATGAATAGTGCCACAATAAACATTGATGTGCAAACATTTTTCCGAATAAGAATTCTTCTGTCCTTTCGGTAGATACCAAGGAGTGGGATTGCTGGATCATATGGTAGTTCTATTTGTAGATTTTTGAGGAATCTCCAAATTGTTTTCCACAGTGGTTGGACTAATTTACATTCCCACCAGCAGTGTAAGAGAGTTCCCCTTTCACCACACCCCCGCCAAGACTTATCATTTTTTTGCTTTTTTAATCTTAGACATTCTGACTGGAGTTAGGTGGTATCTCATTGTTATTTTTATCTGCATTTCCCTTACGATGAGCGATGTTAAACAATTTTTTAATATGCCTTTTGGGTATTCATATGTCATCTTTAGAGAGTGCTTTTTTCAACTCCTTCTCCCATCTTTTAATAAAGTTGACCATCTTTTTTCCAATATTTTGGGGATTATGGACTGTGCTTTGGGGGCCTCATTTAAGAAGTCTTACCCTACCCCAGTGGGGCATTTATTAGATAGCAAATAAGTGCTGTAGGACTGTAATGGTTAGGCTTTCAATGCTTTCTATGGTACAAGTTCTCCCTAAGCCTTGTACATATGCTAATTCTTTTCATTCTTACAGTAAGCTTATGAGGCCAATGAAGAAACAGTTTGAAAGAGATTAAACCATTTTCCTGAAGTGGCTAGCCATTCAGTGGTAGAAGGTAGATTTCATCCCAGGGAATTTAGTATGTTCACCAGTGTGGAGAACTCTGTGTAATCTTAGGAGAAATGCTTGGAAAAACAAAAAGAAATTGCTTCTATCTAAAGGATGAGTTTCTACATGGACAATTCAAACTCGAGTGCCTGCAAATTGTATCATAGTGCTAGAACTAGGTTTCTTCTACAATACACATACTTGTGTGTGAGTGTGTGTGTGTGTGTGTGTGTGTTACGAAAGCTCAGGTTTTTTTTTTTTTTTAAACTTTTTTTCACTCTAGGGTACATGCACTCACTAGAGAGAGACCTAGAGAGGGTTAGAGGGAAAAAAAGTAAGAAAGCACTTTTGGGGAAATGGCCATGCCTCAATTTCTTCTCTTCCATTCTCCTCTCAGGATTTTGGGCACACATGAACCCAGTATGCTTTTCCAGCTGCCAGGTCCAAGACTTGAACCACAGAGTTGGTCTTAACCACCATATCACCAGTTGAACATAGACTTGACTCAGGGCCTAAATAATTGCCAGTCAAGCAAGATCAGTTGACTGAGAATTTTCTTTTCTCCATGTGGTAGAAACAAAAGTTTGAGTAGAGACAGGGAAGCTAAATGAAGCCAGTAATTTATAGTCGGTGTCACTATAACCAAGATAACTGTACAGTTATTGCTCAAACCAGGGCACTTTGAAAGGGGGAGGCCCTATTAATTATACTGTGACCTTAGGACTGGTGGTAGGAGTTTTCATTTCTTTAAAACATTTGGGACCAGCAGTTAGTGTAATGACTATGTCGCTGGACTCCCACATAGTCGACCGCGGTTCGAGTCCTGGACCCGGTGGCTTAAACTCACGCTGGGTGTGTGTGCGTGCGTGCCCAAGATCCCGACAGGAGAATGGAGGAGAAGGGATTGCGGCATGGCCATCCCCCCTGGGGGGTGATTTCTCGCTTTCTGTGTCTCTGTCTCTGTCTGTCTGGTGAAAGCCCATACCCTATAGCAAAAACCTCTCCCTCAAAAAAAAAAAAAATTGTAGCATCTCAGTGCTATAGTAAATATTCCTGTGGATTGTTTTGTTTTTATGATTATAACATTGTTTTTATTCTGATTATTGTGTTGTTCTTTGCAAATTCATTGTTTTCACTGGATTCTTTTCTCATTACAAAGAGGGAACTTATCCAACAGGTGGGGTACTGTACTGGGGATTCCCATGGAGAAGAGAACATGAAGAGGTACTCAAGTGGTATGAGTTTTGGTTTGATTCTAGAGAATGAGAACCCCATCTGCCCCACAACTTGTTTCTGCTTTGTTGCTTAATCATGGCACATTTCAGTACATACATAAGAATGACACCATCCTCAGGTTTTGCAACAGGAATGTAAGCATCAGACTTCCTTATCTCACTCTATTTTAACTACTTTCCCCAAAGGTTTCCAGTGACCGAGTTTTCTCCCTAGCATCACTTAAATCTCTATTTTTAGAGGGGACATTGAAAGTTAATTTTTTTAACCCCTTTACTAAATAGCAGAGGGGATTTTTTTGCTCAGACACCTCCGCACTATGAGTATAGCCTCAAGAAAACAGCTATGCATGAACAAGGGAACTAAGTGGAATATCTAGATGCTGTTTCCCTGGGTAACCAGCCAGGTGGGACCTGATTACAACAATCAAGCCCACTTCATTTTCTACCCCAGAAAAGCTATTGCCCACCAGTGAAGATAGAATGCATCTTGTTCAGTAGAAACACCTTCTTACTTCCAATAATGGCGCTGGGGGAACAGAATTCTATAGCAACTTGAGCTGGCTTTTCCGTTTGGCACTTGAGGTGAGAATAGTCGGAACTGATACTGTGGACAGTTGAGCCCTGGATGCATCAGAGGACTCCAAGAAGAAAGATCTTCTCACAATGGCCAGCAGAAAGGCTCAGAGTCTTTATTTGAAGGAAATAATGGCCATATTTTGTACCAAGCCAATGAATCTGAGCACATGGCTCACATCACTATACATAAAGTAAGAATGTGTTCCTAGAAAAGACAAAATGGAGTCGAGTGAACACCGCAGAGTGTTCTTCCAGTGTCCTTCCTAGTGGTACCAACACTGTGCTGTCTTTGGCTAATGAAGCCATGGGGCCAAAAGACATCCAAACATTCATTTTCCCTTTCACCAAAGATAAGGGCTGAAAGTCATGAGTTCGATGTTCTCCTGTTTCATCCCTGAAAATGTGTTTTGTGTTCTGCTACTCATAATGGTGATGATATTCGCAACAGGGTGTTCAGGCAGCACCTCAGGGTTTACGTATTGCTTTTACATACGTTATCGCCTTTTATATTGATTATATCGCTGATATTCACAACTCGCTGATGTTTTTGAGAAATATTTAGGAGAAACATTGATATTGCTGTCTTTCAGATAAGGGATATAAGACTTAAGAGGCTGAAGTGACTTTGTTTTGCTGAAGTTCATTTTTTCAGTAACGATAACTAAAAGTTACTATGATAGTTCTTTCATCATATGAGAAAAAATCTTTTACAGCATGTTTTGAATGCATGGATTATATACACGAGCGTATATAAATGGGGAAATACATTTCTTCGGGCCGTTAAGGTATTTTTTGCTTCACATGGTACAGAAGAGAAATTAATGAACACTGATTTAGCTGAATGATTGGATCTTCCTATGGCATTTTCTTTAAAAGGCAATGTGACTGGTGTGCTAATTATGATTATTCCCTCTTTAGAGAATTGTAGGAATGTGGCAGGAAAAAAGGAAAATAAAATCATTACTGTGTGTTTCTTTTGTGAACAAGCCGAACCCTGGCATTGGGTTCTTAGCGCATAGCTGGCCTGCAGTCAGCTCTGAGAAAGGCTGGATGCACAAGATGCTGATCCAGGCGATGAGGGGAGTTTCACATTACGGAGGTTTACTGTGGCTCACAGGGCAAGTGAAATGTGGGATGTGATTATTTTCTCATTTACTTTCCAGACACACTTTAGCTGTCTTCCTGTTAGTGATTCAAAGATTAATACAGAGCTTAGTTCAGACAAGGTGTTCAACTTGCAATCTTAGATAATGGCCAAGCGTATGCTGGAGAACTTCTGTTTGGGGAACACTGGTTTCATTTGGAGAAGGACGCATTAATTGACAGTTTCTTTCATTGAACTTCATTACTGCATTCAGGTAGCAAATGTGAGTCATCTAATGCCTCAACTGTGGAAGGAGAAACAGAAGGATCAACTTTGTGGCTTTTGAGTTTGAAAGCTCAGGTCTAGCTGCTAGTATGAAGTAACTAGAGGTATATTTGTAGAGTCAGGTGTTCCTATCAAAGGAAAGATAAAAAAAATTACCTAAACTAGGAAAAAGAGAGAATTGGAAAGGGGAGCTGTAAAATTATATGCTGGTGTAGTCTATGAGGAGGGGCCCTGGAGCCCTCCCCAGTCTTAGCCAAAAGCTGCAAATGGCAGGTAGAATTCTGGGGTCCAAGTATGTTAAGAGGTCTAAGACAGACAGAATCTGTTCTGCCCTTCCTGGAAGGGGGAGGTGTTTAGAAAGTCAAGAAGGCCCCAGAACCCTCCCTCCCGTGCCCTATCTGCTCTGTACAGAAACAGTAGAGTGGCTGTGGTTGTGTGATGGTCTGGGCAGAGAGACCCAAGACAGCTCCCATGGATTTTCCATAGCTCTAGAGTGTCACTAAAGAGCTACCAAGTACTTCTTGAGTTCTTCCAAGAGGAGTACAAATGTAGGCAGAAATAGCAGGAAACCCATGGTTACCCTGTGGTTAAACAAGGAAGACAAAAAGAAACTTCATGCCCAACTTCATGGCCTTTTCACAGGGAGTAGATGGAAACATGGGTACTCTGTGCCTTGAGAGGTAGATGCAGATGACTGGAGGTGAGCTGGCTAAGGATACAGCAAAGGATGCTTGATTGTCTAAATTTAAGCAAGGCCACTGTCACTCCCAACAACCATATCTCCACAATTTGACAACATATCAGGGTTTCTAATTCAACATATGTTTGGAAGGTCTTAAATGGCTGAGAAAATCCTAAATCCTACAGTCACTAAGAGAAAAATGACCAGACGTGGCTAGAATTATATTTTTACAATCAGCAGGCCAGGGTTTTATGGTAGATGTTATTTTTGCTACAAACAAATAAAGGACACTATGGTTTTTATATCCCCAAGTCTATGGCCCATGAAATCTGTACCCTCTCTGCTCCTCTAAAGCTCCTCTAATGCAATCACAATGCAAAATGGTTGATGAATTTGCCAAGGCCGGACTTGGTTCCACCTTCTTCTGCCAGAGACCTCTAAGCCACTCGGATGGCACACAAAATCACTGCTGTTCTTCTAATGGCTTGTCACTAAACATCATGAATGGTTTTTTCTTAGCCTGCTATAAGCATCACCTGCTTTGTTTTTCTTGAGGAGAAAAGGCTATTTGATTGCCAGAGCCCAGAGATGATGAAGAGCTTGTAACCTGACCACAGACATAAGACCTTCACTTTGCCACAAAGCTGTTGGAACACAGGCTCTACTCCTCCTTTCTCTCTTAGAGCCTGGTCAGTTTCTCATACTCTATCCACGCGGAGGACACATGTGATATAGTCAAATGTGGTTAACAAGTTTCTTAAAATATGGAGAGTTTTTTTTTTTTTTTTTCCAATAGGGGGCATGATCTTGTCAGAAAGAAAGAGAGAGACAGAGAGATAGAAAGCGAGAAATCACCCTCCGAGGGGGGATGGCCACACTGCAATCCCTTCTCCTCCGTTCTCCTCTCGGGATCTTGGGCATGCACGCACGCATGCCCGGCGTGAGTTTTAAGTCACCAGGTCCGGTACTCGAACAGCGGTAGACTACATAGGAGTCCAGCGACATAGCCATTATGCTAACTGCTGGTCCCAAGTTTCTTAAAATATGGAAGGAAGTCCACAAAGGTAGCAACAGTTGAAGAGCCTCCACTAAGATGCCATGATAGTTTCAGTGAACTTTTCTCAAACAGAGTGTTAAGAGAAAGAATCTGGGGTCAAGGTTTGATGTGTGGAATTCTACTGCCCAGCTTAATATTCCGTAAGTGATTTCCTTCAGCTGTGGACCTCAGCAGTGGGCATCACAGAGTACACTCTAAGTGCCACAACACAACCTCTAAGAGGAGAAAAGTCCCCAAGGGAAGTGAAACTGTGCCCAGGAGTATTAAGGTGTGTCCGCTGCTAGGGCCTCTGTGGTCCCAAGATTTAAATGCTCCTTCATCAAATAAAGTATTCATGAAACCTGTCAATCTGTACCAGTTGAAACAGAAAGAATGTGTTTAATTTCAAATCGAGTCATGCTCGAAGTGTCCTTCTCTCAGATCTTACGAGCTAAACACTGTCTTTCCCATGAAATGCTACTTTGGGGAACACTTTAAACACAAATGCCTGTCTGTGTTTGAAAGAAGACATTCTACACACTCCAAAATAAGGACTTTAAACTGAAGTCACATTTTTAATGCACAAACGTGGAAACTGACATTGCATTGAAAACTCTCTGGACTGCATTAAATCATCTTTTAGGCTGTGCATCAGCTACAATTTATTTCATCTTCAGGAGCCTTTGCTCCTCAGATGAGCTGAACAGAGCAGCAAGTGTGAGCTACTCTGTAAGCTAGACAGGGATAGAAGTTGTTTGGAAGCAGAAGAGGTCCTGAGAGGCAGCGTCCAACAGATACCTAAATTGACTTCCCCGAAACTAGAAGTGAGTTACATTTAATTCTTACACAGATACCATCAGTACCATCATGCCCCGTTGTGGCAATGGAACATAAATGCAGGCTGAAAATGTGAGATTCTGTCTGCAAGGGTGGGAAGGAAACACAGGTCCATTTTATCAAAAAAGTAATTTAGAACAGTGGTGGAGAAAAAAGGAAGATCAGCAAAACTGTCCTCATCAATTGACCTTCTATTCTCTAGTCTTTCATTGCTTCATTTGCAGAATGTGTTTGGTTTCCATTTGGACATCCATTTCTGTTCTATTTCAAATGGGCTCAGATTTCCATATGATTATTTATCCAGATATGGCTAAATTTCCCATTATAAAGTCCAACGATCTGGGTAAAATACCACTCTTGGTGTAAATTAATCTCCCATAGAAAGGGAAATGGCTTTTACTACCGGTAGATGACCACAGAATTTAATATCCAAATTCAGACTTTTGAGTATAAAATGAGATGTTAATAATTTTGCTAGGAGCCCTGGTTCCCACTGGAAATGTCTTGGGCAAATCAGTTGCCTTATCAGTGGATCCCAGAAGTCAGTGTATAAAGAAATTATTTTTTACTTATGCCAGAGGGAAGCATAGATGGAGCAGGATGTGCGTGAGTAAAGAGAAAAGAAGTTCTGGAGGATTATATTCAATTGACTTTTTTTTCTCCCCATAGGACAAGAATACTCACCAGAGAGAGATAGAGACTGAGAGAGAGAAAGTGTGAAATCACAACCCCAAGGGGGATGGCCACACTCCAGTCCCTTCTCCTCTAGTCATGTCTTGGGATTTGGGGCATGCATGCAAACATACATGGTGTGATTTTCAAGCTGCTGGGTCTGGGACTTGAACCACAGTCAGCCATGTGGGAGTCTAGTCTTAATACTATGCCACCTGCTGGCCCCTTCAATTGACTACGTTTTTTTTTTTTTTTTTTTAAGGTTTTGCCATAAGGCACAGGTGCGCACCAGAGAGAAACAGAGAGAAACGGAGAGAAAGGGAAAGTGAGAAATCACCTCCCAGGGGGATAGCCATGCTTCAGTCTCTTCTCCATTTTCCTCCTGAGATTTTCGGCATGCTTGCACATGTGTTGAGCATGATTTTCAAGTCGTCAGGTCCAGGGCTCAAATTGCAGTTAGCCATGTGGAAGGGCAAGGCCTTAACCATCACGCCACCTGTTGGCTTCTCAACGGACTATTTAATCTACTGTATTTGTTCCTCAGCAGGCACTCCTCCTACTCTCCTACTCAGGCTTATGGTGAAAGGGTTTAAAAAGAGGAGGACTATTCTCCAAGATGGAAGTGCTGAAAGTAGCTGCAGCACTTCTGACTTAGATGAACACAATTTGATATTAGACACTAAAGGATGAGGGCACTCTAAAGAGGTGGCCGCTCTATCAGAAGACCTATTTAGGTGGCTCAGAAATCACAGTTATATTCTTAGATTGCAAGTAAAATTTAATTTCCTTAAAAACTGCTTCATACCTTTCAGACTACCTTTTGTCCATGTTTAACCATCCCCCTTCTTTGTACAGAAGATGTTGACTAGGTCAACATGAAAGGTTGAAAGGTTGACATGTATCTTAGTTCCAAAGGATTCCAGAGAGAGGAATCCTTCTATCACCCTTGATGTATTTTATTTTAACTTAGTATTTTAGCATAATTTCAAGATTTACAGAGAAGTTGCAAGAACAGAGTAGTACAGATAATTCCTATCAACCCTTCAACCAGATTTCTGCAAAGCTTCACATTGGCTTTATCATTTACTATTCCAATCTTTTACACACCCAGACACTCACCCACTCACAAACAACTTCTTTTCTGAATCATTTGAGAAAAATTGCAGATATGACCATATTTTACATCTAAAGTTGTACATATATTTACTAAAACTATCTATTATATAATCATTGTGCAGTTATCAAAATCAGAAAATTAACACTGATATAATACTATAATCTACAACCACTTCTGTTTTTTACCAATTAATCCATTAATATTTTTCATTGCAAAAAAAATCTCATGGTATGTGTCAAATTCAATTATCAAGTCTCTTTAGTTTGGAACATTCCTTGATCTTTTTTTTTTTGAGAGGTTTTTGCTATAGGGCGCGTGCGCTTGCCAGAAAGACAGAGAGAGACAGAGAGACAGAAAATTAGAAATCACCCCCCCCAGGGGGGATGGCCACGCTGCAATCCCTTCTCTTCCATTCTCCCCTCGGGATCTTAGGCACGCACGCACACACACCCGGCGTGAGTTTTAAGCCACCGGGTCCGGGACGCAAACCGTGGTCGACTACATGGGAGTCCAGCGACATAGCTGTTATGTTAACTGCTGGTCCCAACATTCCTTGACCTTTGACATTGGTATTTTTGAAATATACAGGCCAGGTATTTTGTAAAAATGTCCCCCTATTTCTGTTTAACTACTCTTTCCTCATGAACGTATTCAAGTAATACACCTCTGGAAGGCTGTTCCATGTGTGTATTTTAAAGTTCCCTGTACTGGATGCTTACTTTTTAATGGTCAAATAATCCCTACTGCAGCTATTTCATTTGAGTTCTACTCACCAACTATGTATCTTAATCCAATAGTCAGAGACTCTCAACTATGGCTGTGCATTTGAACCACCAAGGCCACACCAGTCTAAATTAATCAGAATCACTTCGTATAAGACCTAAGCATTGGTAATTTTTTTTTAAGAGTTTTTTTTTTTTTTTTTTTGCTAGGGCATGTGTGCTTGCCGGAGAGAGAGAGAGAGACACTGAGAGACAGAAAGTAAGAAATCACCCCCCTGGGGGGATGGCCATGCTGCAATTTCTCCTCCGTTCTTCACTCAGGATTTTGGGCATGCATGCACATGTGCTCAGGGTGAGTTTCAAGTAATGGTGTTTGGAACTCAAACCATGGTTGGCCATGTGGGATACAGCGATGTAACCATTATGCCATCTGATGGTCCCAGCAAAGATATTTTTAAAAGTTTCCCACATAATTCTAATTTGTATCCACTAGTGTGTTTATTTTTTCCTTTTGAATATGTGCTAAGTTTTCTCGGTAGATTGTAAGAATGCAGAGTTTAAAGACCTTTCCATTCAACCTATCTTTGGTGTGTGCTTTATCAACCAGGAAACACCAAAACAGTGCTCAACTTTCTCTTTTTTAGAAATAAACAAGCAGGATAGTTTCACTCTAGAGGGGTGTGTTTCAATCTTGGCACTACTGATTTTGGGGGCTCGATAATTCTTTGTCGTATGGGACTGTCTTGTACATTTAGTGCCAGCCCTTGTCTCTATTCACTGAATGCAAGTAACATCCTCTCATTGTGACAATGAAAAATGTCTGGACATTGTCAAATGCCTCCTGGGGAAGGGGAAATGCTCCTGCTGAGAAGCACTGGTCTATACCTCCCTGCCTTCAGGTCTAGACCAGCTAGATCCCCCAAGTATAGTACATGTGTGTTATAAATATTGGCTTCGTTATCAGAACATACTGGGTTCAACTTTTTTCTCTGCCACTTATTATAGGAAAGACTTACTCAAGTAACTATGCCTTTGTAACTCTTATTTTTGTCTGCAAAATAGGAATAATAAGAATAGTTCCTTTATAGGATTGTTGTGAGAATTCAATGAGATAATGTATGAAATGTGTCTGATAAATAGCAATGGCTCAAAAAAATTTGCCTACAAAGAGAGTTCATGTAAAGTGATGTTAGCACTTAGAACATGATAAGAGTTCAGTAGATCTGAGTGGTTATTATTACCACCTGCATGAATGAAGACATTGTGGCAGAGTAACTCAAGAGTCTTGGTTGAGATCATATAATTGGTTAATGGTAGAACTAGGAGCAGAACCTGTGCTTTAGTATTTCCAGTGACACGCTTTTTAGCCCACACAAAACCTTGAAATCAAGGACAATTCCAGGGACGATGAAACTGTTGGCCAGATTAGCTCTGCGTAGTGCTGTAATAGCCAGGACTTGGCAGTATAGGTGAGGTGATTAATCATGCTAAATTGGAGAAGTCAGAATGAATGCTATTCAAGGGAATATTAAAGGCACAGAATCCCTGAAGCACCATTCCCTGAAAATAATTTTTTTAAAAAGGGAGAAATATTAGGACTACTTCAATCTTTCCAAGCAAGGAGTTGGCACATTAAACACTGAACGTTTATAAGATCTCAACCTTAACAATTACAAAAACCTTTGCTAAGGACATAGACAAGTGACCATAGTAAAGATGAACATCTCAGGTTAAACACACACACACACACACACACACACACACACACACACACAGAGCAAGGCCAATTAAACTTCTAAGAGCTAAGAGCAGGCATTCCCAGGCACTCAATAAACCTGTTATAAAGAACTCAGAGGGGTTGCTCACCCTACAGAGCTGTATTTTAAAGAGGATTCTAGTGGTTCCAAAGGAGCCTTGGAGAGTTACTTCTGCTGCCAAAGGCTGTACCATCTTATGAAATAATGGACCCAAGAAATTTCATTCATCATAACCAGTAGGTTAGCAGCCTGTGCCATCCTGTTTCTTCTTATCCTCATCAGTAAAAAAGGGAATTAGTCACAAAGAAGGACTCTTAGTAAAGTGGTTAGCAAACTGAAGATGGCTCCAGGAAGAGTGTGGGCACACATGTATGTGCATGTATGAAGAGTGTGTGTGTGTGTTTTCTATCCAGGAACAGAGCTGTCAGTAATTTCCGAAGGTAATGTTAAAAATATCTATCCACAATGCAGTTCTAGAGCAGATGTTGGCCAGACCTCTGTAACAGAAACCTGTGTGACACTGGGTGCTACCTCTGTTGTTGCTGGCTGGTTGGGAGGACCCTGGGGAAAGGTTCAGGGAGCTGGGTTTTGGGGTAGGAGGAAGAGAAGGGAGCAGGAGAGGGGCATTCAGGCACTTCAGGCTGTATTTATTTAGCAATGGTGGTGGAGAATTAGCTTGCTATTCTAACAGGTGTGTGCTGGCTAATAATAGCCCTGGATGTTTATCCAGTTTTATTTGTAGGTGTAGATATGCAAGGCTGACTCTCGAGAGGAGCATTTCTCAAACCGTGTCTCCAGTTGGTATGTATACAAAAACCGCTTAGTTTACTTGTCAGAAACAGGTCCTGGAGTTGCTGTTTAGAAATGTGTGTGTATGTGTTTTAATGAATTTACTTTTTAGTTACGATTTTTAAAATTTATTTTTAAATTATGATTTTAATTAATATATTGTTTAATTATATATGTGTGTATATATATATATATATATATACACATATTCTATGTATATACATACATGGCGGACAGCATTTTTTTAAAGCACGTGTGCAGGAATATGTGTTTTAAAGAAGTTTCCCAAAGATCCTTGAGCTGAATCAGGTTTTTAAACTAGCCTTCAAAACGTGTATTCCATGAGGGACCAGCATTTGGCATAATGACTATGTCACTGAAGTCCCATGTAGTCGACCACGGTTCGCATTCCAGACCCAGTGGCTTAAAACTCAAGCCGGGCCAGGCGCGTGTGTGTGCATGCCCAAGATCCCGAGAGGAAAATGGAGGAGAAGAGATTGTGGCATGGCCATCCCCCGTGGGGGGTGATTTCTCGCTTTCTGTCTCCCTGTCTTTCTGGCGGGCCTAGAGCAAAAACCTCTCAAAAAAAAAAAAAAAAAGAAAGAAAGAAAAAATGTATTCCATGAATAAAAAGCTGTTGGTGGTTCAGAAAGAAGCTATGGTCCTAAAACAAATGAAAGGAAGATCTCAATTATTTATCAGAGAGCGAAAAGATTCAGCAGCGATGTGACACCTTTCAAATTTCGCATTTTTCAATTAGTATGTGAAAAATGATTTCTTCTATGCTCCAAAAGGAACTTGAGAAAACTGAGTTAAACATTTTTCTCATATCTTGTTACTTATCTATTATTAGTGATTCAGTTTCTCAATAATCAGAGATAACACATATTGAGGAGTTACCATGCCAGGCAAAAGTCCGAAGACATTATAAGGCATCAACTTTTTAATTTTATCATAATAAGGTAAATGTTACTGCCTCCATTTTATAGATAAAGAGACTAAAGTTCAGAGAGGTTAAGTAACTATTGGGTGGTCTAGAAAGTGATAGAAAAATATGTCATGGGAACCAGCACTTAGCGTAATGGCTATGTCGCTGGACTCCCACGTAGTCGACCGCGTTCGCATCCTGGACCTGGTGGCTTAAAACTCACGCCGGGCGCGTGTGCGTGCATGCCCAAGATCCCGAGAGGAGAATGGAGGAGAAGGGATTGCGGCGTGGCCATCCCACCTGGGGGGTGGTTTCTCGCTTTCTGTCTCTCTGTCTCTGTCTGTCTGTCTGGCGAGTGCACGCACCCTATAGCGAAAACCTCTCCAAAAAAAAAGAAAAATACGTCACGACTTTCCCGACAACCTAATACTTTACCCAAAATCACATAATTATTAAGTAGTCATTTTTCACCAGAGCTTGCACCACTAACCACTATACTAATCTGCCCTCCCATTATGATCATTAATGATAATTTTTTTCTACTGAATACCAAATATACAAAAGCCAACATGAGGTCCAGGGTCATTTCCTTTTTGTTCACTTCTATTTTCCCAGGGCCTAACAGCATCTAAACTCTCAGCTAAAATTGTTTAATTGCACAAAAGAGAAAATTCAACAGGTATGTTACATTTAAATAATTCATATTTCCCTTAATGATTTAAATATACATATTGGGCCAACCTAGCAGAGCAGTGGTCACGTGCTGTACATAGGGAGCCAGACGCTACAGGGCCGACTATGGTGCAAGTCCTGGCCCTGGTAGCTTGTAAAACACACCAGGCACAAGTACATGCGTGCCCAGAATCCTGATGGGAATGGAGAAAAGATTGCAGTGTGACCATGCCCATTTTGGGGGTACTTTCTCTCTGGTGAGCACACACACCCTGTGGCATCAGCATAAAGAGAGAGAGAATAAAAAGAAAAGAAACCCCTCAAATTGCCAAGGAACAACTTAGGTTACTGCTCTATTCTTATGGTTACTGATACTTCAAAAACAGGTCACAGAGATGTGAAGAGAAAATGATGCTGTCTTAATCCTTAAGTTCCCATGAAAAGAAGACCCTCTGTCTTCATCTATTGAAAATGTTGTGTTCACTTGCTAAATCACACTGTGAAACCGAAGCCTGCGTGTGGACCACTGAGCCAGAGCTTAGCAGGCACGATCCATCTTTATGATTCAAGGCTGGTGCCATAAGTAATCTTACACTTGAAGTTATTGATGGGCCAAGTGTACAGATCAATTTGGCAGAGAACTGCTTTGAGGTCCTTTCTGGTCTTCAATGCAAATAGAATTTCTCCACCCTTCTCCCAAAAGCCAGATCCAGCAAAGGGAAAGACAGAGTTCTGGCTCCAAGTCAAGTCTGTCTTTTCCTCTCAATATTAAGCACATAAAATAAAACCTCAGAATTTCAGAGTTAAGGGTTATCTAATTCAAATCTTCATTTCAGCAGCAAGAAATCTTAAGTTCAGAGTAAGGGAGATATTTAGAATACTTGGGACTCTTTCTGCACGAGCACTGGTCAACCAGGAGGGTAGGCTATACATAGGCCATTAATGCCTAGGACAGGGATAAATCCAGGGAGTCTCAGGAAAGGGGCCAAGTGGCTTTGCAGGGCTCTTGCATAAAAAATATTTTTCAACTAATATGAGCATATTTCAGTAATTTGAGTGAGAGGTGCAGACAGCCCTGTGTATCCTGGTTTATACTAACTGTGGTCCAGAGTAAAAGTGGCTTATTCACTGGAAGTCAGTGCCAAGGACAAAACCTCTCATTTTCTGGCTCCCCTCCCAAGACATGTGTACAGCCTTGCTCAAGGTGTTGTCTGTTCTCTATACTCAAGACTGCTTTGAAGGTAGGCTGTCAGTCACAAGACACTTTGGTTATAATAGGAACAACTTGATTTCCTTTAAGTCTGGCTGAGATGCTAGAATCTTTTCCTATTTGATGATAATGTTTTTTTTTTTTTTGAGAGATTTTCACTGTAGGGCGTGTGCGCTCGCCAGACAGACAGAGAGAGACATAGAGACAGAAAGCGAGAAATCACCCCCCAGGGGGGATGGTCACGCCACAATCCCTTCTCCTCCATTCTCCTCCCGGGATCTTGGGCACGCACGCACACGTGCCCGGCGTGAGTTTTAAGCCACCGGGTCCGGGATGCGAACCACGGTCGACTACATGAGAATCCAGCAACATAGCCATTACGCTAACTGCTGGTTCCCGCTATTTGATGATAATGTTTTAAAAGAATTCTTTATTACTACATTTAATATAAGTATAAATATTACAAACTTATCAAGTACTGATTTAAGTGAAGAGGAGAAAGCAGGCCTTCCTAATGGCAGGAATAATATAATCTTATATTTATTTTTAAATTGTATTTATTTCTAAAATTTGTATAGGTTTTTGCCAGAGGACATGTGCACTCCTCAGAGAGAGACAGAGAAAGGAAAAGATAGAAATCAACCCTAGGGGGGTGGCCACACTGCAATCCCTTCTCCATTTTTCTCTCAGGATTTTGGGCATGCATGCACATGCACCCAGTGGGTGTGATTTTCAAGCTTTTGGGTCCAAGACTCCATCCACAGTTGGCCCATGTGGGAATCCAGCACCTTAACGACCATGCCATCTGCTAGCCCCAGAACTAATATAACTTTAATTAGCAGCTGAAACTCTATTGTATTTCTGGTTTCTTTCACACTCTACCAAATCTTTCTGTTTTTCAAATACACTTTTTACTTGCCAAAGGATGTATGTGCTCCCCAGAGAGGAAGACAGAGAGACAAAGAGATCATATCCCCCAGTTGGGTGTGTTCAGACCACAGTGCCTTTTCCTCCATCCCTCCTTTTCCTCCACTATTTTGTCAAAACTTTGGACATGCATACAGATGTGCTTGGTGTGTTTTTTTTCAAGCTGCTGAGGCCAGGATTCAAATTGTTCTTGACCATGTGGAGTCTGACTCCCTTAACTGCTGGGCTACAGAGTCAGCCTTTCATCAATCTTTCTAATGACCTCGATCTTGAATCCAGGTGATAATAGGTCACATCGTAGGGGCTAAGTGATTAAAAAAAATTGGGGGAAATGTGACTGGTGTAGGCTTTTTGAAAATTAAGTTCTTTAAAACTTGCAAAACACAAGTCAATGTCAAGATTCTTCAGTGAATACTTCATTTTTTTCCCTATACAGTTGAAGAGCAGCTTGAACTGTAGCCTTCAAAGATAAAGGAAGAGAGTCAATGTGGGCCAGGACAGTAATGACAATGAAGGGTTAAGAAATAAGAATAGAAAGGAGGGAACACTTATTAATCTCCTTTTGAGTTTCTGCCAACATAATTGGAAACAGAAAGGAGAATGGAGGAGACTACCATGGTAGTAAGGGTGAGAGGGAGGCGGGTCTCTCCACAGGAGAGATCTTTCTGCAGGAAAGATCTGGGACCTATATAACCATGGCTGCATTTGAAAAAAGTTGATCATAAGTCTCTTGATTGTAAGTGGCCTTAGGCAAAGTTAACCCCACCAAAACCCTGAGAAGTTTTGACTCAAAACTAGAATTTCTAGGAAGACTTAAAAAAAGTTCCTGACCAAAGTTTGAGGTAGAAAGCAGAAGGGTTGGATTAACAGAGTAACCACTTTGTAAACTATAAAATGTTAAGTAAATGTGTATTTATTTATTAATTTATATAATATATATAATTAATTTGTATAATAAATATTGGAATATGTGGTTGAAATACTTAAAAGTCCCAAGGCAGCCATTACTCCAGGGTCAAGATATTGAATCCTGGCAAAGTGGGGTTCACTATCCTACTTTAGGACCCTGGGGGGAATGTGAAATGGGGGTAAGTGACCCAGCCAGTAAGGACACTGTGATGCTCCTCCTGGCCCAGAGGGAGAGGAAATTTCATACTTATAAGCAAGTGATTTGTAAATAAAGGTCTCCAAAATTGGTAATGGGAAAAAAATAACCAATTTTCATAAAGCCCAATAGATCAGGATGCAAAGTTTACAGGCGCTCCCCAGGGGACTCAGCTTGTCAGTCTGATTTTGGTGCCACTATAGGAAACAATTGGGAAAGGAGGAATTGACATTTGAGTTTTTACTCCTGTATGGCCCCAAGCTTCTTTGCTGAGGGAGAAACATGAGTAATGAGGAACCTCCGTCACTGGGCTGGTGCCTGAGTGAGACATTCAGAAAGAGAGGGGTCTATGCAGCTTCCATAGCCTAGGTTACTCAGCGCTAGCTATTTCAGCTTCCTGTATTCCTTGGACTCATACTCTGAAGAGCTGACAGAATTCCTTACTGAAATTTATTGGGGAAAAAGAGCATGCCATTGCAATCTTCATAAAGTATGGGATTTGAGAAAATATTAAATATCCAACCTTTAAGAGGCATTTCAAGACACTGTAATCCATAGAAACAACGCTGACTCTTCCAACTCTCATTATTTTTCCCTTTTCTACTCCTATTGGAATCGGATTCTACACCACACAGTTAGCACTTGATTATACACTGTCTCATGGTACCTACTTGTTGACCAACATATAGTTTGCCTTGCTCTCTCAAATAGTTATTATTTCCACTAATGGATATCAGGCCTTAATTTCCTTTACCACACCTAGACAGAAAGACGGACACACATACACAACCTAGAAACCTACTGAATCCCAAGTTCCATGTATGTGTGTAAAATTGTGCATAGTGATACTATTTAATGCTTAATAAACTGTATATAAGAATATAAATTGACCTGTAACTCCACCCTGTTTCTAGAAATGGAACCCCGTGTTCTGAATTGAACATAATGGCTCTGAGTGACCTCATGCAAGTGGTCAAAGATCACACTTTGAGAAACACTACTCTAGGTACTGGTCCCAGCATAGTTTTCTGGGAATTACAAAAGTTGCCGACACAGAAAATCTAAATGAATGGGTAGAACCCAAATGATTTTTCGATTTTTTTCTTTTGTCTTCTTTCTTATTTCTTTTTTTCCTTTTCTTTTTTTTTTTCTTTTTCTTTTTTCCTGTATGACATGTGCACTTGCTGGAGAGAAAGAGAGAGAAACAGGGACAGGGAAAGTGATCAATCACCCCCCTAGGGAGGATGACGATGCCACAATCCCTTGCCTTCTATTCTCTTCCTGGAAGTTTGGGCATGTATGCACACATGCCCAGCATGATTCTCAAGCCACCAGGTCCAGGACTCAAACCATGGTTGGCCATGTGAGAGTACAGTGCCTTAACCATCATACCATCTTCTAGCCCCCTGGATTCTAGATTATTTTGATGCAGATAATTTATGGATCAAATGTGAGGAAGACCACTTTTGTAGGTGCCTAACAAACATTTCTTGGGCACCTGTTCTAGTTACTTTAGGATAAGCACAACCTGAATTCGACTAGAGAAAATGTCTTTCTTACATACATTTTCTAGAGGCAGCTCTACAGACAGGCTTGAAATATGGCTGTGTCACTTACACAGATGTTAGGTAAGGACCTGCTCATTCGTTGGGTCATTGTTTTTGAATCTATAAAATGGTATAATAATGACTGCCTTGCCTGGTTGTTGTGAGAATTGAAGATAAGCCTCAGAAGCTCATGGCACATGGAATGTTATTAACAAGCAGGAGCTCTTGTAAATAGCTTTATATTGGGTTGTCAGAAAAGTCATGATGTATTTTTTCTATGCGAAAATGTGTCATGACTTTTCCAACAACTCAGTATATCACGCATCTCTTCTTGTTGCTGGAAAATAAAGATACAAATGTGTCTTTGCACAGTAATACAGATCTCTAAAGACAGCTAGCAGAAATACTTAATAGAAAAGAGAAGCAAATAATATCAAATTCCATTTTGACCAGTGCAGAAATAGACCTCTCAGGCTGGCGTGATAGGACTGCTGTGATTGTTGAGAAGCAAAAGACGCACAGGACATCTGGGAAGATAGAGAATATTCTGACAGCTTATTTTGGATGTTGAAGTATTGGCATGCCCCCACAGCTAGGAAGGGCACTTCAAGTACACAACCAGGCAAAGAACCTTAACTCCCCATTGTTTTCTAGGATCTGACTGACAAACCTTTTGTCATGCCATGGGGAGTCTAGGAGGAAACTCTTTGCATAGGCACAGAACTATCCCTGATAGGGAAGTTAACAGATGAATGCACACCTAGCATCCAGGCCTTGGAGCTGTACCCAGAATGACTCCACATGTAGTGACACTGAGTAACCACATCTCTGCTGGCGTCATGGCAGAAATGGATTTTCATTTAGTCTTTCACAGGAGGATTCAGTCTTCATTTTCTGTTCAGTTATGCAGTCATATATGGAGCCCAATTCTGGACACTTGTGCTGGGCTCTCTCGGGAGGGAGATAGATCAGACATCAGGCAGACCCTTACCTTTTCCACTATGCCTTCCCTCAACCCACTTCTCAAAATACACATCTTCCATTCTTACACAGGGGTGAACATAACACTAAACTAATTCTTCCATCCTGTGATAAAATATGAAGGGTCTTCAGAATCACTATGGAAAATGTGTATCATGAGAGAACTATGCAAGAATTAAAAAAAATATATCAGAATGAACTTATTCTTTTATTACATTTTTTCCATGAATCTTTTGAAGTCCCCTGGTTTTGGGGCCATGACTTCCATTGCGGCCCTTTTCATTGAATTTCATATAAAAACCTCTCACAGAATAAAATATCCATGATCCTTAGGTATGCACACACTTAAAAATTTTGTCATACCTCTTTAGGGAAGAATCAAAGCCAAATTGTGAGGCTTTCCTTGGGGTGTGGTCTCAAGCCTCTTTTTATAGGTGTCCTGGAAGGAGTATGGAACTCCTGGAAGAGGCTATGAATTCTGTGAGCAATTGGCTGTTCTGAAATCCCACCTCATAAATTGAACATCCTATTGGCCTTCCTACCCCACTGGGTAATCATACTAATCAGAAAAATTATTCAATAGGAAATTGCTCTAAAATGGCAAAGCACAACACCAATGAAAGACTACTTGTATATATTTGAATATTAATTTTATCCTCCCCCACCCCAATCCCTTCTTCCTCTTTCTTTGTTGAAGGGAAAGGGATGTTTTACTCTAATTCATCTAAAGAATATATTCCAGAGAGTTCTTTTTAATCAATTATTTAAATAAGATTGTAGACAAGCCCTACGCCCCTAGGGTCTCTCTCTCTCTCTCCCTCTCTCTCTCTCTCTGAGCTCCATTCTCAAAGGTGCAGGAGCAAGGAGCTGGGCCAGAGAGGAACTGCAAATACCATAAAAAGCTGTTATGAAGACAAAATGAAAACCAGTCACCTCAAATGAAGCAGTTGAAAGCAGTAAGTAGACATGGCAGTGACTTTTGGAGAATCAGCCAGGTTTTTCAGCATGGAAGCTTTATCTCTCATAAGGAATCCTTCTCATTAAGAAATGCCAGGTACCAGCAATCAAGGAGTGGTATAACTATGAGGAGGAGGAAGAGGACCTTCATGGATACCTACACAGAACCTCTAGGTTGCAACCCCGCTGCCCATCTATAAGGCAAGTCTTCATTTCACCCGCCTTCTATACCTTCTATGTCAATTCCTTTCAAGGATTTTAAACAGAAGCTAGACTCTACAGCCTATAGATGAGTAGAGGCCGGACAGACTGGTAGGTGTTGTTTGTTCCTTATATCTAAATGCGCTAGGAAAAATTATTTTTATTTCTAAGGAAACAAGAAAGTGGAAATGAAGAGAGAAGGAAATTTTCTCAAAATCCTACTCCAGGTAGTCATTCTAGATTTCTTCTGTCATTCCCAACCTATAGTTTTGGCCTAGGAAGGTGGTCTTCTACTGCCTTGGGCAGGGTGCTCTGGGCTCCTTCTCTTTCCTTATCCTTATTCTGGCTCTAAAGACATATACATGTGAGCAACTGTCAGCTAGCTAGAACGAAAGCTCTATGAGGTCAGAGGCCATGTCTCTGTGTTCTCAGTGCCTAGCACAATGCCCACCAGGGAGTACAGTCTCAATAAATAAATGTGGAGAAAATGTGACATCAAGTTTGGGCTAATTAACTTCCTTTCTCCTACTTCTGTAATTCTACAGGTACTTAAAGCATACACACAAGATAGACCTATTTAAAGCAGAACTATTCCTACCATGGGGCTACCTTTTAAAAATTATTTATTTATTTATTATCATCATAATCTGGTTTATATTACATTGAATTGCATATAACTTTACAGTATATTACATTGCTTTTACAAAAGGGAATGTCATGCATGCCAGTCAGTACAGAGACATTAAAATCCCATGGGGCTACCTCTGTGGGAAGCTAGCAGTGCTGTGGAGCTGACGGTGCTGCTACAAAAAAGTATCTACTATGACTGAGGATTGCTTTTATCCCAGGGGTCGGATGCCAGGGGTCGGATGCCAGGTTCCACCTCCTCCTAATGGATCTTAATCACCTGTCTCATGGAGGTAATGACCAGCTTCACATTTTTTCCCAGGCCTGGTTCTCTGGACTGTAGTGCAGTCTACAGAAAACTGCAGTGAACTGGAAAGAATATGCTTTTTTTTTTTTTTTTTTTCATTTACTGAGACAGAGTGGAGTTGTGAGGGTGTAAGCCTAATTGTGGCTTGGAAAACCAAAAAATGTCAGATAGCTTTTTATACTGCAGACCCTGAAGGATGCCTAATTAAATAAATTGTCAGTTTGTTTCTAGATTCATTTGTTAATAGGAAAATATATACATATGTATCTTCATATTACTATGTGCTGGTGTAGAGAGTAAGCTGAATGTGAAGAAAATGAGTATTATATACAGACATTATGTCACAGACTCAGTGTGAGAAGAAAGCACATTCATTTTCATCAAGCATTTGAATTTAGAGTTGAAAAATAGTAAAATGGGGAACTATTCAAGGGCAATCCACAAATAAAAATGTATATTTTTTTGAGAGACATTTTTGTTATAGGGCACATAGAAAGAGACAGAGAGACAGAAAGTGAGAAATCACCCCCCCTCCCCCCAGGGGGGATGGCCATGCTGCAATCCTTTCTCCTTCATTCTCCTCTTAGAATTTTGGGCATGCATGTACACACACCCTGTGTGAGTTTTAAGCTGTCAGGTCCAGAATTCAAACTGTGGTCAATTGCATGGGAGTCCAGCAAAGTAACCACCACGTCATCTGCTGGTCCCTAAAAATATACTTTTTATAAATCTATGTCAAAACAGTTAACTTGAAAGCACTACCAGTTATGCACCACCCCCTGCATTTGTTATTCCATTTAGTAATAGAACCCTCACCACAAGTTATACCTGGGAATATGGCTGCTTATCTAGAGACTACATTTCTCAGCCTCCTTCATAGCTAAATGTGGCTATGTAACTAAATTTAAATCATTAGAATGCAAGTGAAAAGTGTATGAAACTTCTCAATCTAATTTTTAAAGAAACTTTATTATCTGTGTCTCCATTTTCAAAACTGAAGCAGCTACCTTGGATCTAAAGATGGAGCCAGGTATGGAACACAGTAGGACTTGCTGCTAGGATCCTTGAATGACACTGTGGAGCAAGAGCTACTGACGTTCATGGACTGCCAGCTACTCTGAACTGTGATGCAAAGAAATACACTTCCGTCTTAGGTAAGGTGCTGTATCTTTAGGTCTCTTTTTGTACTGATTTAGTCTGTACACTAATCAGAATTTTATTTGTTCACATTTTTGAGATGTACAGAAAAAAGAAAATCATGAACTAATGCAAATCAGGAAAGAAATTCTAATTTTGTAGATGGAATTGACAACCTTAATACCTGTGCAATAAATATGATTTAAAAACGTTTTAAGTTGGGGCCAGCAGGTGACATAGGGTTAAGGTGCTGGACTCCCACATGGCTGATTGTGGTTTAAGTCCTGGACCTGGTGACTTGAAAATTATGCTAGGTGCATGTTTGTGTTTGCCCAAAATACTGAGAAGAGAATCGAGAAGGAATGGCATGGCCATTTCCCCTGAGGGTGATTTCTCACTTTCCCTCTCTGTCTCTGTCTCTTTTCAGTGAGCACACACACCCTATGGCAAAATCCTTAAAATAAAAACCAGAAGTCACTGCCGAGATGCTGAAGAAAAAAAATACAAAAAGACTAACTAGGATGAAGCTTGTAAAAGGTCACTTTGTCTATATGATTCTTAGTACATTTTTCGGTGATAAATGGAACTCTGCACATTCAAACTTTATTCAAACTCTTTCTCCCCCTCTCCTACTAGTCACAGCCACTCTTATATTTTCTATGAATTATTGTTCCATGACAACTTTAAATATCAGTAAGTCATTGTGCCTAAAACAATAAATAAAAAGGATGGAAAAATAAAAAAGCGTAAAGGAAAATGAATCATTAGAGAATTATTAATGTGATGCAGTCAAGTTAATAGGTACAAGTCAAAGATATATGACTATAAGCATGAAGATCAAAGCCTGAAAGAAAGAATTACATCTCATCCAATTGACATAAGTATGTGGAAGCATAGCAGCAAGATAAAAGTAACAGGGTTTCAGTAAAATTACTTTGCAGAAATTACAAAATTTCTGGTGGAATTTGGAATCCTGATTAAAACTAATGAGGAATAGTACAACTGATATTATACTACTTCTTCACAATTTCTGATATAAAAGTCTACATGTCAGCACAATCAAGACTGGCCCACAAGTACCATCCATAACTGAGCTCCAGGTAACAACCTATACCTAATGGACATAATGAAGTTCCAGGAGTTGGGAGAGTTGAAAGTTCAGGATAAGTGGAAAGCACTTTATTGATTTCTAGAAAAGGGTAGAAACTGAATCAAGATGAGATATAAAGCCTTAATAGGCCAATAGCAAGTGATGCGATTGAATTAGTGATAACTATCTCCTAACAAAAAGCCCGGGTCGGGAACCAGCAGTTAGCGTAATGGCTATGTCGCTGGATTCCCACATAGTCGACCGCGGTTCGCGTCCCGGACCCGGTGGCTTAAAACTCACGCCGGGCGCGTGTGTGTGCGTGCCCAAGATCCCGAGAGGAGAATGGAGGAGAAGGGATTGCGGCGTGACCATCCCCTCTGGGGGGAGATTTCTCGCTTTCTGTCTCTCTGTCTCTCTCTGTCTGTCTGGCGAGCGCACGCGCAAAAACCTCTAAAAAAAAAAAAAGCCCGGGTCCAGAAAGCTTCACTTCTGAATTCTACAGACCAATATCCCTGATGAATACTGATGCAAAATTTCTGAACAAGATGCTAGCAAAAGAAATCCAACAGTGCACTAAGAAGATTATACACCACAACCAGGTAGGCTTTATCCCAGGGGTGCAAATATGTTCAACATATGCAAACAATAAATCTAATACATCACATTAACAGAAAGAGAAAAGTCATATGATCATATCTATAGATGCAGAAAAGCATATGATAAAATATGACATCCTTTCAAAATCAAGACTCGGCAATATAAGGGTAGAAGAGACATTCCTTAACACAATAAAAGCCATATACAGCAGATCCATTGCTAACATCATATTAAATGGGGAAATGCTGAAAGCTTTCACACTACAAACTGGAAGAAAACAAGGCTGTCCATGTTCTCCACTCCTTTCCAACATAGTAATAGAAATACTAGCCAATGCAATCAGAAAAGAAAGCAAAATAAAAGGCATTAAGATAGGAGAAAAATAAAAGAATCTAAACTGTCCCTATTTGCAGGTGATATGATTATATAGATAAAAAATTCAAAGGAATCCACAAAAAATATTCTAGAAATAATACATTCAGTAAAGGAGCAGCATACAAAATGAATATTTAAAAAGCTGCAGAATTTTTATACACCAAAAATGAAGAGACTGAGACAAAATTGAAGAAAGCAATTCCATTTACAATAGCCATAAAATGAATAAGATATTTAGGAATAAGGGCCAGCAGGTCATATGGTGGTTAAGGGCTAAATCCCACACAGCCAACTCCATGGTTTCAGTTCCAGACCCAGTGGCTTAAAAAATACACTGGGTGCATGTACATGTGTGCCTAAAATCCTGAGAGGAAAGTGGAGAAAGGACTGAAGCCTAGCCACCTTCTCTGTCTCTGTGTCTCTCTCAGTCTCTGGCGAGAGCATGTGCCCTATGACAAAAATATATTTTTTTCATTACTTAGGAATAAACCTAACCAAAGAGGTGAAAGACCTCTATAAGAAAAATTATGAAGAGCTGAAAAAAAATTGGGTGTGATATAAAAAATATTGAAAGACATTTCATGTTTTCAGATTAGAAGAATCAATATAATCAAAATGTCAGTTTTACCTACATTTGCTTACATATTCAATGCAATTCTGGTCAAATTGCCAGTGACATTCTTTACTAAAGTTAGAAAAGAACCCACAAAATTTGTCTGAAACCATAAAAACCCCATAGACAATACTGTACAAAACCAATAAAGTAGGAGGCATCTCACTACCTGACTTCAAAATATATTACAAAATGGTGATAACTAAAACAGCATAATACTGGCACAAAAACAAGACACACAGACTAATGGAAGAGAATAGAGTATCCAGAAATAAACCCCAAGTCATAGAGCCAATTGATTTTTGACAAAGGGTACAAGACAATGCAGTAGAGAAAAAGAGTCTTTTCAGCAAATGGAGCCAGGACTGTATATCTTCCTGCAGAAAAATAAAACTAGACCCCTATCTCTCACCATTAACAAGAATCAACTCAAAATGATCAAAGATTTAAATGTAAAGCTTCAAGTCATAAAACTACTGGTAGAAAACTCTGAGGAAACTCTTGAAGACATTAGAGTAGACAAAGATTTTTTAGATAAGACTCCTAAAGCACAGGCAATAATCCCAAAAATAGACAAGGGATTACATCAAGGTAAAAAGCTTCCTCACAGCAAAGGAAAAAACCATTAGAGTGAAAAGACAACCCTTAGAACAGGAAAAGTATTTGTACATTATTCTTTAGACAAAGAATGGATAACCAGAATATATAGGGAATACAAGCAACTTGTCCATTAAAAAGTTAATAATCCAATAAATTAATGGGCAAATGAACTGAACAGACAACTCTCCAAGGAAGATTTACAAATGACCAAAAAGGCATATGAAAAAATGTTCAAAGTCTCTTGTCATAAGGGAAATGCAAATTAAGCCATAATGAAATTTAATCCCAGTTAGAATGGCTAGGATAAAATAAAAAATAAAGAATAACAAATGTTGGTGAAGCTGTGGTGAAAAGGGAACCCTCTCACACTGTTGGTGGGAACATAAATGAGTACAACCTCTGTGGAAAACAATATGGAAGTTCCATGAAAACCTACAAATACAACCCAGTAAACCACTCTTTGGTATTTACCAAAAGGATAGGAAAACACTTAGTCAGGAAATAACTGCACATTCATGTTAATAGAGGCATTATTCACAATTGTAAGACATAGAATCAACAAGGCCAAAAACTGATGACAGGGTTGAGAAACTGTGGCACATATATATTATGGGCTATTGCTCAGTCATGTGTAACAATAAGACCTTAATATTTGATTAAAAGTGGATGAATATAGGGGACTTAATGATAAGCAAAGTGAGCTAGACTTCTAAAGATACACACTGTATATCTCCACTCAATGTGGCTTAAAACTCACGCCGGGCGCGTGTGTGTGCGTGCCCAAGATCCCGAGAGGAGAATGGAGGAGAAGGGATTGCGGCGTGACCATCCCCTCTGGGGGGTGATTTCTCGCTTTCTGTCTCTCTGTCTCTCTCTGTCTGTCTGGCGAGCGCACGCGCAAAAACCTCTAAAAAAAAAAAAAGCCCGGGTCCAGAAAGCTTCACTTCTGAATTCTACAGACCAATATCCCTGATGAATACTGATGCAAAATTTCTGAACAAGATGCTAGCAAAAGAAATCCAACAGTGCACTAAGAAGATTATACACCACAACCAGGTAGGCTTTATCCCAGGGGTGCAAATATGTTCAACATATGCAAACAATAAATCTAATACATCACATTAACAGAAAGAGAAAAGTCATATGATCATATCTATAGATGCAGAAAAGCATATGATAAAATATGACATCCTTTCAAAATCAAGACTCGGCAATATAAGGGTAGAAGAGACATTCCTTAACACAATAAAAGCCATATACAGCAGATCCATTGCTAACATCATATTAAATGGGGAAATGCTGAAAGCTTTCACACTACAAACTGGAAGAAAACAAGGCTGTCCATGTTCTCCACTCCTTTCCAACATAGTAATAGAAATACTAGCCAATGCAATCAGAAAAGAAAGCAAAATAAAAGGCATTAAGATAGGAGAAAAATAAAAGAATCTAAACTGTCCCTATTTGCAGGTGATATGATTATATAGATAAAAAATTCAAAGGAATCCACAAAAAATATTCTAGAAATAATACATTCAGTAAAGGAGCAGCATACAAAATGAATATTTAAAAAGCTGCAGAATTTTTATACACCAAAAATGAAGAGACTGAGACAAAATTGAAGAAAGCAATTCCATTTACAATAGCCATAAAATGAATAAGATATTTAGGAATAAGGGCCAGCAGGTCATATGGTGGTTAAGGGCTGAATCCCACACAGCCAACTCCATGGTTTCAGTTCCAGACCCAGTGGCTTAAAAAATACACTGGGTGCATGTACATGTGTGCCTAAAATCCTGAGAGGAAAGTGGAGAAAGGACTGAAGCCTAGCCACCTTCTCTGTCTCTGTGTCTCTCTCAGTCTCTGGCGAGAGCATGTGCCCTATGACAAAAATATATTTTTTTCATTACTTAGGAATAAACCTAACCAAAGAGGTGAAAGACCTCTATAAGAAAAATTATGAAGAGCTGAAAAAAAATTGGGTGTGATATAAAAAATATTGAAAGACATTTCATGTTTTCAGATTAGAAGAATCAATATAATCAAAATGTCAGTTTTACCTACATTTGCTTACATATTCAATGCAATTCTGGTCAAATTGCCAGTGACATTCTTTACTAAAGTTAGAAAAGAACCCACAAAATTTGTCTGAAACCATAAAAACCCCATAGACAATACTGTACAAAACCAATAAAGTAGGAGGCATCTCACTACCTGACTTCAAAATATATTACAAAATGGTGATAACTAAAACAGCATAATACTGGCACAAAAACAAGACACACAGACTAATGGAAGAGAATAGAGTATCCAGAAATAAACCCCAAGTCATAGAGCCAATTGATTTTTGACAAAGGGTACAAGACAATGCAGTAGAGAAAAAGAGTCTTTTCAGCAAATGGAGCCAGGACTGTATATCTTCCTGCAGAAAAATAAAACTAGACCCCTATCTCTCACCATTAACAAGAATCAACTCAAAATGATCAAAGATTTAAATGTAAAGCTTCAAGTCATAAAACTACTGGTAGAAAACTCTGAGGAAACTCTTGAAGACATTAGAGTAGACAAAGATTTTTTAGATAAGACTCCTAAAGCACAGGCAATAATCCCAAAAATAGACAAGGGATTACATCAAGGTAAAAAGCTTCCTCACAGCAAAGGAAAAAACCATTAGAGTGAAAAGACAACCCTTAGAACAGGAAAAGTATTTGTACATTATTCTTTAGACAAAGAATGGATAACCAGAATATATAGGGAATACAAGCAACTTGTCCATTAAAAAGTTAATAATCCAATAAATTAATGGGCAAATGAACTGAACAGACAACTCTCCAAGGAAGATTTACAAATGACCAAAAAGGCATATGAAAAAATGTTCAAAGTCTCTTGTCATAAGGGAAATGCAAATTAAGCCATAATGAAATTTAATCCCAGTTAGAATGGCTAGGATAAAATAAAAAATAAAGAATAACAAATGTTGGTGAAGCTGTGGTGAAAAGGGAACCCTCTCACACTGTTGGTGGGAACATAAATGAGTACAACCTCTGTGGAAAACAATATGGAAGTTCCATGAAAACCTACAAATACAACCCAGTAAACCACTCTTTGGTATTTACCAAAAGGATAGGAAAACACTTAGTCAGGAAATAACTGCACATTCATGTTAATAGAGGCATTATTCACAATTGTAAGACATAGAATCAACAAGGCCAAAAACTGATGACAGGGTTGAGAAACTGTGGCACATATATATTATGGGCTATTGCTCAGTCATGTGTAACAATAAGACCTTAATATTTGATTAAAAGTGGATGAATATAGGGGACTTAATGATAAGCAAAGTGAGCTAGACTTCTAAAGATACACACTGTATATCTCCACTCAATATATACTGAATGTCTGCACTCTGGTAGAAACTGAAAGATCCAAACATATACTAGAAAGGATAAGGGTAGATACTAGAGACTGTAAGGGAGGAGAGTGGATGGTAGAGAGTGGAATTAAAGGGTGTGTGGCAGGGACAAAAAAAAGAAACATTTAACAAAGAAATGTAAATTTCGCTATGGAAAAAAAAGTTCTGTAACTTTTGCTTTATAAAAATTTCAAAAATAGAATAAGAAGAAATTTAATTATTGTGTTTCTAAGAGGTGTTTTATTTATTTATATCTTAAAAACTCAACAACAAAGTAAGAAAAAATAAGCTAAATCCAGTTGAACTGCAAGTCATTATAATTAAATACAATTCATCAGAATTTTTTTTGGACTGTTTTTTTTTCCCTGTTCTCCGCCCCCCCCAACGCCCCCGCCAAGTACTTATTTATTTCTTCCATGAAAGAGCAAGACAGGCACTCCCTTACATAGTCTTTCTGCTACAATCCCATCTCAGCCTTACCTAGTCAGGATCACAGGTATGCATGTGCACCCACTGTGCACAGGACGACCTTGGGACACAAACCTGGGACTTTCCTGTGTGGCTTCAGCATCATTACTGCTGTATCCCCACAGCTGGCCTATTTTTACATTCTAAATGAAAGTAAGAAGGGTAGGAGAAAGGAAAGTGGGTAAGGGAAAATGAGATCTTATGTTGAATAACAAATGTGTGAAGCGAGGCTGCTGGGAAGTAACACCAGGAATGGGAACAAAGGTTGCCTACAGCATCTGCAGGTGGATGCAGGTGCCCTTAGTTTTAGGGACATTTTCCTCAAAGCGCTGCAGTGCTTTGATAAAAGCTCAGAGTTGTCAGTGTTTTAGGTTTCAGTGTCCTTTTCTTGATAATGGAAAAGAAAAAGAATTCACACTAATATGCCCACTAAATTCTATGTCTTTTCCCCACAGACAAGGTCACCTTCACTTAGGATAAAACATTTCATAACCACAAATGTTCTGTGATTCTGCAGTCTTACTTTGCTAGGACTCCCTTTATCAAGGTCTTCTAAGGATATACCTGCCCTGAAATGCAGTTAGTTTCATGGTGCCCTATGCATGTTTGCGAAGGAAACCATACTATCAGGTGACATATAGACTTTCTTTATCCACTAGGAATTGCTAGCTAGTGGGGAGGGAGTTTGAAATGGTGAATGGTGTGTTGGGTAGTCAGACCAGCACTAGCAAAGGCACCAAGACATGAGTGAGCAGATGGTAATCAGCACCAGCACAAATAGCTCAGCTCTTTCCATTTGCTTTTGATGCCTAAAATGTCTTACACTCAGCAATTAGAATTGAAAAGTTTAAAATGCAAATACCCCTTGAAACTGCCTCATCAGCAAACTTATTCCACTGAATTTTAATTAGTCAGTGAGGCAACTAGTATAACATCAACCTCCGTTCTTTCCTGTTCTACAGGGAGGAAGAGATAAAACGGCAGCTGTTGGAAGACTACCAAGGGTGTGAGGGTACTGACACCAACAAACTTGGCAAACTCTATACTTGGCCCCAAACCAGCAAGCAAACTGTTCAGGTAAATTATAGGCAGGCAATTATTTTTCAACTTCCTCCAAGACAAACGTGTTTAAAAAGGGAGTCTTGGCTTCCTACTATAATTAATAGATTTGGGGATATTCCCATCATGTTACCCTTTTGCCAGATTCTTGGGAGTTGATCCTTTTTTTTTTTTTTTTTGATTGCACAGCAAGATGTTGCTGGTTTCCCTTTTAGAGCTTTATTTCTTTATTTAATTTTAGTATGTAATTTAATTGAACCTCAAATGTTCTACTGAAATGATACAGAAGCATTCTTAGATAATAGACACATTTATTTTATCCAAATTAATAGTTTTTTTTACTTGACAGCTCAACATTCAGACTTATATAACTTCCATCCATTTATCCTTCTTGCCATTCTGTTTTGAGCATCTCACTGTGTATTCCTTAGAATTATGTTGAAAATCAAATGTGATGACCACTGATCTTACTATAATTTATACTTCTTTGCGTATAATAGGAGATACAATTTGAGATAAATTCATGCCAAATAATTCTTTTTCTACCACTTTATAGATGAATATAGATACTAGTTGTACAGTAGCAATACATTTTATATACAGGAGCTTCAACAAATTTGCAAAATACTAGAGCTCTGCCTTCCTGGACAGATAAGGAGCCAGAACATATTATGATCATATTCAAAATAAAAAATAAAAATTGTGGAAACTCCCTATAACAAATATAGCTCTTTTTCAAGGGAGAATAGCAGGTTCATACATTCTTCCATTTATTTCTTCAACATTTATTTATTTTTTATGTTTTTGTCATAGGGCGTGTAGTTGCTGGAGAGAGACAGGTAGGGGGCACTGCATGCCAAGTTGGGGATTCCAACCTTATCCTGAGAGTTTTAGGGTACAAAAGAGAATTTTTAAAGCAACACTTGAATTTTTGGGATGACTGTTCACTCAAACAAACAATTACTACTACTACTAATAGAATAACTAACATGTTAATATAAACACAAACTGAAAATATGGATAGGCAATTCACAAAAGAAGAAAGAGCTAATAAATATATGAAAACATACTCCACTTCATTTAGAAAATACCAAGGTTTTGTTTTTTATTTATTGATTCAAAAATATATTCCCTAATGTAAACATTTAATTCTAGTCAGTGCGAGTGAGCTATCCAGTCTCATGTCTTCCAGAGGAAATCATCTTATCTCTTTACTAGAAAATATATGTGTGTATATACTTAAAAAAATTTTTTTTTTAGGGTTTGGACATAGGGTGTGTTCACTCACAGAAGAAAAACAGAGAAAAGAAATCATCCCCCAGAGGGGTGGCCAACCACAACCCCTTACTCCTCCATTCCTCTTGGAATTTCAGGCACATAGGCACATGTGCCTGGTGTGATTTTCAAGCCACCAGGTCCATGACTTGAACCATGTTTGGCCATGTGGGACTCTAGTCCAACTTCTTAACCACACCACCACCTTCTGGTCCAGTGGGCAAAATATATTAAAAAAAACTCAAAAATACTAAAAATAATCTCTAACCCAGTATTTCCACTTCTAGTATTGTTTCCAAGGAAATAATGAGAGTAGGCATTAAAGATTTGAACACAAAGTGGTTCACCTAGTGTTTATTAAAATTATTTTAAAGATAGACATTTACCAAATGTTCAAGAATAGAGATGTGGTTAAATTAGGATCCATTCATTTCACTGGCTAAGCTATGAGATAGTCAACAAAATAATACTTTAAAATCATTTTTAACAATGTGGAAAAATGCCTTATGTGTTGTGTGAAGAAATCAAGCAATAATCTGATATATGGAGCATGATCCCAAAGGTGATTAGAAAAACTGTACTTCAGAATTTTGTTTAAAACTGCAAGGAAATACATCAGTATGTTTACAATGGTTCTATCTGCATTTTAAGATAATGGAAAACTTTTCATTGTTTTGTTTCTAAAGCATTTTCCAAGACTTAATAAAAATAGTATAAACGTGTATCATTTTCACACTTTAAATATATTATTTTTTCCTAATTGCAGATTTATTTATTTCTAATATATTATTTTTCACATTCAATCACTTTATATCATTAGAACATAAAAATGAATTTTTCAAGCATGAATACTAAAGATCCAAAAGGAAGGAACCCTCCCCGAATCATTCTATGAAGCTTCTATTACCCTTGTTCCAAAAACAGATAAGGACATCACAAAATAAGAAAACTACAGTCAAAATCCCTAATGAATACAGATGCAAAAATTCTCAACAAGATGCTAGCAAATTGTATCCAATGACACATTAAAAAGATTATACGTCACGACCAGGTTGGCTTTATTCCAGGGATGCGAGGACGGTTCAACATGCAATACCATAAATCTAATACATCATATCAACAAAAGGAAAGTTAAAAACCATATGATAATATCAATCAAAGCAGAAAAAGCATTTGATAAAATAAAACATCTATTCATGATTAAATTTACTTTTTAAATAGGGAAGTATTCATTTATTTGTGATGTGGAGGCTAAACTAGAAGTTGACAGAGAATGAAGACAGAAAGGCCACATTTAAGGGCTGTTATAGTAATTAAAATAGAAAACATGTGGGTGTGGGCCAAATTAGTGGTAGGAGTAGGGAAAAGAAAAGGTGTAAAGTGGGGAAGAATCCTCAGAGAAATCCATACTCCTGGGTAAAGGGGCACAGAAAGAGGGGGAATGAGGTGACTTGCAGGCTCATGGGGACTCTAGAGGAGCAACTAATTTGCACTATGAAGCTGTGGAATATTCCACACTAGACAAGCTCTGCTTGCCTTTGGAATACCCAAGTGGAGATGCCCAACAAATATTCCTTTTACAAGGACCAAGTTCTGGCACAGCAGTAATACAACTAAATCCACAGGAGAAAAGTCCTGGGTTTGTGTCCAGAGACATCCCTGACTGTGCCAAGTGTATGTGCCCATGATCCGGGTGGACTGAGACATGGATTGTGGTGTAGGTAACCTGTTGGGAGATACTTCTATCTCTCTCTCTTTCATGGAAAAAATACATAAATAAACTGAAGAATAAACAAGGAAACCAAACCAAACCAAACCAAACCAGTTCCCTTTATAGGTCCGGGCTTCAGGAAACAGAGCTAGACCTGACAAATAGCTGTGAAAACTATCAGCATACATGTGAAACCTGAAGTTAGAATTCCATAGGAGAGACCAATGAGCTAAGGGCTAAGGACAGAACCTGGGGAGATTGGAGGGAAAAATGAAGGAAGAGATTAGAGTGGAGATGAGGAGTAGGGGAGAAAGGAAGAAAACCAGAAAAGAAGAGCCTAATAGAAGCCTATGAAGAAATTCATTTCAAGAAATATAGAGAGGCTGTCAGTGCTAAGGAGGGGAAAGATAAAGCCTAAGAAGTGTCCATGGGAATTGGCAGTTGGTGAAGGGAGTTTCACTGACAGGGGTTGAAGGCAGGAATCTAGTGAACTGAGGAAAGAAGAGAGGGCCGAGGAAAGCACAGTCTACCATGTAAAAACCCTTAACAGTAAGAGAAGTAAGAAGATGGGAAATTACTGGAGGGAATAGGACATCCAAAAATAAAGGGGGGGGGAGGTTATTGGGATGTAATGAAATCTGCAAGTTCGCAAATAGAGAGGAAGGAGTCAGGGATGAGGGAGGTTTAAAGATTCAGGGGTAAGGAGAGCTGATGGGTGGGGAAGGCAGCAGGAGGAAGGATCCATACACAAATATTATCTTAGGTCAAAGATGAAATACGTTTTAAAAAATAAAGCAAGAGAGAAGGAAGTAAGGAAGTAGTAGGATAAGGAAAAGAATGAGAAATTTTTTTTTTAATTTTTAAAAAGATTTTTGCCATAGGGCACATGTGCTTGCCAGAAGGAGACAGAGACAATGAGGTGGAAAGTGAGAAATCAACCCCCAGAAGGGATAGCCATGCTGCAATCCCTTTTCCTCCACTCTTCTAGAATTTTGGGCATACATGCACATGTGCCTGGCGTGATTTTTTTCAAGCTGCCAGGTCCAGGACTTGAACCACAGTTAGCTACCTGGGAGTCCAGCACCTTAACCAACATGCTACCTACTAACCCCACAAAGCTTTTTTTTTTTCTTTCTTTTTAAAAATTTTTACCAGTAATGTTCATTGCATATAAGGGCCCTTCTTGGGCAATGGCTAAGAATGCCATGGAGTCAGACTGTCTAGGTTTGTGTTCCAGTATCTCCATTTGGGGGTGGCATGTGTGTCTTTGTGTGCAAGTGCATGTATCTTTGTCCTATCATGTTGATTTTCCTTCTGGGAGAGTTAGTCAGAGCATGTGACCAGCCAATGGCTTTAATGATTGTATTACTCACTGCATATTATTAACATGTCTTTGGCTTACACATCAGTCTCTTATGAATTTGCTTAGTAGGTAGGTAATCCAGAGAGAGTCAGCTACTTTTGGAATATTGACAATACCAGGTTTCGGAGTCAAAAAAGTAGAAAGCCATTTGCAGTGTCCTCTGGGGCACCTCTTTTTGCTTTCCCTGGTAACACGTTTTGACATCAACGTTCCCTTCTGCCTTAAAAATAATTACTCTAGGCAGAGGGTTTAATTAATCCTTAGTATGTCCCATCTGACTTTGAAGGTACCTAATAAACAAATAAATGGTTATGTTTTTCTTTTCCTCCTTACGGTTGCATTTACTTAATAGATATTTTTTGCATGTAATTTCATTTTGTATTTTATGATAAATTTTTTAAAATGTAAATAATTTATCTTCAGTTATAACTCACTAAAAATTAAATCACAACAGAGGGAGAATTAACAGCATGGAATAATGTTATACCCAGAGGCCATCTGACCCATCATTTAGTCTTTTTTTTTTACATAAATATTTTCTGAACAAGTAATCACTCATGACAAGATTCATCCCAAGACTGAACCACCTTCTTGTGTGATACATTAAAAGAACATCTACAAATTTTATCCACTGCCAATTTATGCCATTGATGGAGTAGCTACATAGATAGCAAGTCACACAAAGATACAAAGTCAAGCCTTGGAAAGGTCAGATGCTGCCTCTTTCTGTTATACACTGGTGCATCCGTGGAAAATACGCAATTTCTTCTTTATTTTCTTTCCTGAGGTGCAAACTCTTTACAAATTTTTTTTCTCATTTCTGAAGTCTCTTCAAGAGAACGGTGTGATAAAGGCTCCACATTACTTGTGGTATTTCTTTATCATGTTTCCAGGGACTGATCTTAAACATGTCTGGCTCTGCAACAGGCACCCCAGCAGGGCATCCAATTTCACAAGAAAGGATTTCAGTGCAAAAGGTTCTGCAGACACTGATTGGCTCAGCATGGGCTCCACCAGGCCAGCAAGATGAAGGATGCACCCTCTTATCACTCCAGAGGAAATAAGAAAGCCAGAATACTCTCAGGAAGGGAAGAATCAGAGTACAGTTTCCTAGCCCTGTTATGGTAGAGGGTTCCTACCCAGCTAAGGCCTCTCTTGCACCTCCCAGAGGGTGCAGAATGCTAAATAACCTGGTGTCTGTCTTCTTACACAAATGAAATTGGTGCACAGTCCAGACAGGCAGAATTAACTCACCCCAGTCCTCCCAAAAAAGACATAATTAACAACTACAAGGATTTCCAAAGGCAGAGGCATGGAATGAATATATATATATACATATATATATATATATATATATATGTATATATATAATGTTCGTTTTAGATATATACATACACACATGTATATATAAATAGAAATATATGTATCTACATATATCTGAATCAGAATATATATATCTACATATATCAGAATTGGAATATATATATATATTCAGATTCCATGAAGGACCAAATTAAATTTGTATCTGTCTATATACTCTAAAGTATGTTACTATGGACCTAATCATTTTGATAGAAATAAGGAGTAACAGTCTCCAATTCTTTGAGTTAATAAGAAAATGTTTTCTTTCCATTTATACTACCTATTAATTCAGAAAAGTATGTAACAAATTTTAAAGATGTCTCCTGATAGAACTAGTTAAAACAAAACAACAAATTCTAACTTTCTATGAAAACTCCTTAAATGTAATTCTTTAAACCCCAAAACATTTTATACAGAGAATGGGAAGAAAAACACCAAATAGGCTGAGGTGAGAACTTTCCCCTAAAGGGGGAACAAATAAAAGAAAAATGGAAGTGGAAGACCTTGAAACAAATCTCACCTACTTACTATTCCACAAAATGTCAGACTGGCTTGAAAGCTTTAGTTAAATTGTGAAGGTCCAACATATACCAGAAGGAATTAATTTATGTAAATTGCATTACAAAGTCAATTCTATTGCTTAGTAACAGACTGCTTAATATTAATATTGTCGTTTCTAAAATGCAATTATCTTCCCAGCAGCTTAGAAGGAAGTAAAAATACTAAAAATAATTAAATAATTTATAAAAATACATGTCCTTCAATATTGTGGGATATTTTACATGCCTTTCAGCTCAGCTAAGATTCACTCTATTTGTAAATATCACTGACTTTATTTCAATGTCACAGATGTCACCTAACATTGGGTAATAGTAGCTATGATTCTGGCTAGCTGAACAGGCTAGAAAGTAGAGAGCATTGCATTGTGAGACCCTGTTGAGAAACAACATCCCTAGTGTTGACTTAATATTTAAAAAATTTAAATGTTATTTAAATATGCATGAACTGGGAACTTAGAACTAGGCCTTCACTGTTGTTGTTTTAATTGCCAGAAGGTGTGTGCTCACCAGAGAGAGACAGAGAGAACCCCCCCCCCATGGCACATGGTCACACCATGATCCATTTCCTCCATTCTTCTAATCCTGTTGGGATTTGAGACATGCACACACACATGTCCCAGTGTGTTTTTCAAGCCATTAGGTCTGGGATTCAAACCATGTGTTCAGCCATGTAGGATGCTGCCTTCCTAACCACTGGACTAAGGGCCAGCCTATAACCACTTTATTCTTTTTTTTTTAAGACTTATTTATTTAATTTTATTTATTATTGTGGTTATTATTATTTAAATTTGCTATAGGGCACGTGCACTCACCAGAGAGAGACAGAGAGAGAGGGAAAGTGAGATAGTAAGCCACCAGGTCCAGGACTTGAACTATGGTCAGCTATGTGGGAGTCCAGCATCTTAACCACCATGCTATATGCTAGACCTAACCACCTTAGGGACCTTAAAGGTCTTATAAAATTATAAAATGGTTGGCTGCAATGGTACAGAAGTAATGCAGTGATACTTCATGATGCAGAAGTCACATAGGGTGGTCCTGGGTTTGCATCCCGAGGTTTTCTTGTACATTTCCCACATGTGCCTGTGATCTTGATTGGCTGAGATTGGGGAAAGACTGTGGTGTGAGGACCCTGTAAGGAGTCTCTCTCTTTCTCTTTTCCATGGAGAGAATAAATAAATAAACTTTAAAAAATTACAGCCAAGCTCAGCGGCACAGTGGTAACAAACTGTTCAGGTCATGCTGGATCTATGTTGGAGATCATGGGTTTGGTTTCTTCATTGACCTATACATGCCAAGAACATGCACTCATGATCCTGGCTAATTGAGAAAGCTGGGAAATATGGGGAATTGTGGTATGAGGCCCTGTTGAGGGTGTTTGTCTCTCTTTTTCTCTCCCTCTCTCTCTCTCTCTCTTTTTTTTCTTGCCATAGGGTGCCTGTGCTCGGCAGACAGACAGACAGAGAGAGACAGAGAGACAGAAAGTGAGAAATCACCCCCCAGGGGGGATGGCCATGCTGCAATCCCTACTCCTCCCTTCTCCTCTCGGGATCTTGGGCACGCATGCACACGCGCCCAGCATGAGTTTTGAGCCACCGGGTACGGGACTCGAACCGTGGACGACTACATGGAAGTCCAGTGACATAGCCATTATGCTAACTGCTGGTCCCTCCCTCTCTCTCTTTCTGTGTCTCTCTTGCTCACATGATTTTAAAATCATTTTTAAAAATTATAATACTAAAACAACTGTTCAAGTTAGATGCAAATTACAAAGCCAATACAGTTCAAATTAACAGCAGCTCAAAGTGCTACCTGCGTACTGGCCTCTCTACACAGGACTGTGCAAGTGTGATTCAACATTACCATCCTGTCTTGAGACTATAGCTTCTTTTCTCTTTTTCTTCTTCTTCTTAAATTTTTTTTCTTTCTTTTATGAGAGAGAGAGGGAAAGGGAGAGGGAGACGGAGAGGGAGAGAGAGAGAGAGAGAGAGAGAGAGAGAAAAGGACACCCCCAACAAGGTCCCATGCAGAGTTCCACTCTCAGTCACAGCTGGTCCAGATCACAGGGATATGTGTCTATGCCTAGCATGCTCAGGGAGGACCCAGGACTCACACCCAGGACCTTTTCCATGTGGGTCCAGCCACATATTGCTGTGCCATCACCTGTCACTCCTCATTTTCTTGCATGAAAACTTGAGCAACAAGATAGTAGACTTTATTTATGCACCCGCTCCCCTTTCATGTCTTAAATCCTATTCTTTTCTCTTAAAAAAAAATGTAGTATTGCCATGCAATCTGGGTCAAGTTGTTTGACTTTCCTCTGCCTCATTTTTCTCTTCTGTAAAATGGAGAAAAATGAATAGGAACCATCCTCCTTGGGCTATTGTGAGTATTAAATGAGTTGAGAAAGGTAAGAGTTTTTACAATAATGTCTGGCAAATAGTAAATGCTCAGTAATTATTACTTACTATTATAATTATAAAGATAATTATTAAGAAAAATATAAACATAGAAGCTGAAAGACAGCCTCAATATTCAATTGATTATCAGTGACAATATAAAAAATCTGGAATCGAATTAGATTTTCATTGTATGCATGAAGATAAACTAATTAATTAGAGGTATATATTGCAAACACTAGGGTAACTGATAAAAATTTAAAAAAGAGCTATTGAAATAAGTCAATAGTTAATATAAAATGAAGTTATAAAAAATGCTCAACTTACAAATAGGCAAAAAAATGAAGAAAGAAATAAAAACAGATGGAATAAACAAAACATGGTAAAAATGTAGTAGACTTCCATCCAAGCATAATTAAATTAAATGTACATTATCTAAACAAATGAATTCAAAGATAAAGATTATCAAATTGGTTAAAAAAGCAAACTCAATTATATGTTCCCTACAAATAATCTATTTTTAGTACAAAACCATTTATCAGTTTAAAGTCTAAGAGTGGGAAAAAGATACAATGTATAAACACTAGTAAAAAAGCTGGAGAGAGTATATCGAAGTTTTATTTTCATAAAAATGACACATACATTTTTTTTTTTTTTTTTGGAGAGGATTTTGCCATAGGGCGCGTGCACTCGTCAGCCAGACAGAGACAGAAAGCGAGAAATCACCCCCCCAGGGGGGATGGCCACACCGCAATCCCTTCTCCTCCATTCTCCTCTCGGGATCTTGGGCACACGTGCCCGGCGCGGCTTGAGTTTTAAGCCACTGGGTCCAGAATGCGAACTGTGGTCTACTACATGGGAGTTCAGCGACATAGCCATTATGCTAACTGCTGGTCCCGACACATACATTTTTAAAAAAATGTGCTATAGGGCATGTGAACTTGCTGGAAAGAGAGAGAGAGAAAGAAAGACAGAGAAAGTGAGAAAGTACCCTCCTGGGAGGATGTCCATGCAGCAATACTTTATCCTCCATTCTTCTCTTGGGGTTTTGCACATGGACGCACACACGCTTGGTAGGTTTTTTGAGCCAGTGGGTCCAGAACTTAAACTGCCCAGTTGGCCACGTGGAATCCAACTGCCCTAATCACCACACTACTGGCTGACCCAGTACACAAAATTTTCAAATACGCAATAAACCTGTCTATATCTGTTTCAAACTCTCTATCTCTCTATAGAAGAACTCACAGATCCTTGAGAAATAAAACTAGAAAATAAAGTTAAATTAATCTTATTTTATACCTTGCCTCATATGCTCTATAGCTATCAAATAAAATTTATTAATACTTTTTTATTTTACTCTCTAAGGCATATATTATGACAGTCATTGCTTTAGATGGAGTTCAGAAAAAAGTAGAATAATAAGAGAG
>NW_006159732.1:2549392-2568457 GCF_000334495.1 Tupaia belangeri chinensis
GAATGATAGATTGAAAGCTCCATATGAATTCTAACTATAGCTAAAAACAAGTTGAAATTCTTGTCACTGCTTAGGCACATATTTCACTATTAAATGACCACATTCTAAAGATTTAATTTAGCTAGAAGAAGAAACTAAAAAGGATCCTATTTTCAGAATTTGCTAGCAATGGCTAAGCTTTAATTAAGAAACGAAACAAAAAACAGGTCCAGCTGCAGCAGTACTCACTGACAAATGCTGCCTCTCAGAGGCTGAAGCCATAAGAGAGGTCCAGGTTCAATTCTAGGTCTGACCTAAAAGCCTGTTAGGCTATGTAAACTAAGATTTTAGCAACCAAAGGGACAGCAAGATTCTATTGTCATTTAAAAAAATCAGAAGTATGGGGGCGGTGGGGGGGGAAGCCAACAACAAAAAAATTGGCATGGGAAAGCTGAAACATCTTGTATCACAATGAAAATCTGGACCATATTTCTCTCTTGTAGGAGGAAATGAGAATTCCAACGCTACTGTTAAAGTAGGTGTAGATGAAGGAAAATATTTATCAACATACAGTTAACACCATTTGTTTAAAAGATGGAGATCTGGAAGATGTTTTGACAAGAACAGATGAAACGCACTCAACTAACATAGAAAATGACAGGATTCAATAATTGAGAATGCCTCTTCTTTACTCTGGTCTTCAGTATCTGAATCTGAAAAATGAGGACTAAGTACTCAGGATGCCATTTAGCATGGCAAAGATACATAGGCTTGGCCTTCCAGATAGCTGTGCCTGTGTTCAGGGACCCTGGGACCTTGACCAGAGGGGGATGATCCTGTGATGGACACTCTATTCTTCCAAGCTGGGACAATCAAATCCTTCCTGGCACTTGTTATTTCATAACCAATTTAACACATTCATTTATTCAACAAACATCTATTGAGTACCGATCTCTACTGAACAAGACTAAAAACGGTGGTACCTTCGTTTTATTTTTAATTTGCTGGATGATACATGAACTCACAAGAGAGAAACAGAGAGACAGAGAGAGGGAGAGGGAGAAAGCACCTCCCACACAGTCACACTGAAATACCTTCTCCATTTCTCAATTCTGTTAGGAATTTAGGCACACATGCACATACACCCAACATATTTTTCAAGCTGCTGAGTTTTGAATTTGAAGCATGCTCAGCCATGAAGAATCTGGTTCTCTTAACCACCAGGCATGGACTGGCTGAGATCTATCTACTTAAGGCTTACACTCTACTGATAGATACAAATAATAAAGAAATAAGAATATGTTAGAGTTTATGCAATGGCTAAAATATAACAATGGTGAAGTAATTAGGAGCGACTGAGTGAGGGAGTAACTACTAAGGAGTCTCTGGGACAGTGATAAAAAAGTAGCCAACCAGGGCCGGCAGGTGGTGTGGTAGTTAAGGCACTGGATTTGCACATGACTGACTGTGGTTCAAGTCCCAGATCAAGTAGCCTGCTTTCTCACTTTCTCTCTCTTTCTCTGTATCTCTCTCTGGTTAAATTAAAAAAAATAATAAAAATGATAAATAAAATAAAAATAATTCTTAAAAAAATAGGCAGCCAACCACATGAAATCTAAAGATCATTCCAGGCAGAAAGAGAAAGAAGACCCTTGTGTCCTGAAGCACAATTAATAAGTGAAAGAAGACACAGTGATGACGAGTTTGGACAAACAGACCAAATCATGCCATGGTATGTGTTTGACTTTTACTGTGTGCTACTGGGAGCCAGCGGAAGTTTTTGGGCATAGAGTCACATGACCCTCTTTGTGTTTTCAAAGAATTACTTTGGCTGCTGAGTTGAAACTGGATTGTCGAAGAACAAGTGTGGAAACAAAGGGCCTGCAGTATCTAGAAGGGAGCAAGATTACAGAGTAGGGAGTGAGAAGGAGAGTTTGGAAGTGAAATCAGTAGAACTTGTTGATGTAGAGAGGATGGGCAAGATTTCGTCAAGGAAGACTGCTCTGTTTATGGCCTGAGTGACCGATGGCACCATTTTCTGAAATGGAGAAGAGGGCAGGAGGAGTACAGCTCTTTTGGTAGTGGGGGGAAACCAGAGTTCTATTTTGGCCAGGCTAAGTATGAAAGCTGTATGAGGCATCAAGTGATGTGTTGGGCCTGGAACTGTGGGACATTAGAGCTGCCTCACATTAACAGGGATGCTGAGGAGAGGATCTGCAAACTCTGCTACCCAAGTCACCAGGGTGGCCCTGATTTCTGCCATTTTGCAGTTCTGTTGTTTAGGTTTTGCAGTGATTGCATAAGATACTCCTGTGTCATTTCAATAAATTGCTCTGTTTGCATAAGCTAGCTGTTCATTCTCTATTTTTTGCCACCCAGAAGGACCTTAACAAACCCTTGCTGTTTTATCCCATTTAGTCTTTACAACTCTGCAGTGGTAGTAACTATCCTATTTTACAGGTGAGGAAATTGAGGCTCAGGGGGCTTGGCTTACATGAGCAGTCTAAGATCACAGAGACAGTAAGTATTAGAGCTGGCTTTCAAATCCAGTCAGACCAACCCCCAAGTGCATCAGTAACCACTACACTGCACCACTGGAAGCAAGTATTCACTGTGATGATAGGAGACGGTTGAGTGAAGGCCTGGAAGAAATTCATGATCCATGTGGTGGTGGTGGTGGTGGTGGTGCAGGAACTGCAGCAACCTAATTTATGGGCTCATTCTAGTGCTGGTCATTACACAATCTGCTATCTGGAGCTCTAAATAGAATGCATGGTGCTCTAATTTCTGTCCCTTTGTTCACTCTGGGTCATAGGTTCTTCAGTGTCATTCAGAAGAGCAGAACCCACCTAAGACAATATCTTCATATTGATTTTGGGTAAGAAGGCAGTCAGTAGGGCCTTGAGATTGGGGAGGACATGAGATAGCCTCAGCAGGTAGCCACTTTCTACACTTTATAGACTAGGACCGAGGCCTAAAGAGGTTACCTCCCACGATCACATGTTTAATTAGGAAAGAGTTTAAAACGGAAGGCTAAGTGTTCTGATTCTGTGTCTAATTCAATCTCATCATGGTATTTCTAATTTCATCATGGTATAACTTCCTGTCTCAATTGACAATGAAGTCTTAGAGGTTTTCCTCGTGAAGCAGGTCATTAATTTTAAGTTCTAAACCTTGCCCCTTTTTCTTCTTCAGTTATAGCATACATATATAGAACACATAAGCTTAGATGTACAGTTCAATGGGGCCAGCAGATGGCATAATGGTTGTGGCACTGGACTCTCACATGGTTGACTGTGGTTCAAGTCCCGAATCTGGTAGATTGAAACTCATACCCAAAACCCCAAGAGGAGAATAGAGGAGAAGGGACTGCAGTGTGGGCCATCTCCCCTCGGGGATGATTTCTCACTTTTTCTCTCTGTGTTTCTCTTTGTGTCTCCAGTGAGCACACATGCCCTAAAGCAAAAATTTCTTTAAAAAAATATACACACATACACACACACACACACACACACACAGCTCAATGAATTTCTATAGTATAATTATTGTCAGTGTAATTACCACCCAGCTCCAGATAAAAATGTTTCCAGTGTCTTAGAAGGCTTCCTTCTGTTCCTTTCCCCAATCTCCCCAGTATGACCATTATTCTAACTTCTGGCACCACAGATTAGTTTTGCCAGTGGCTAAACACTGTATAAACAAAACAATAAGTACGTACTTAAAAACTGTCCTTCCTTTCTAATTGTAATAGTGAAAGTCATTTATGTTGCATATTGTAGCTTACTCTTTTATATCGCTGTGTAGCATTCCATGTGTGACTATACCTTAACCTAATCACCCATTCTCTTGGTATGGACATTGGGTTTATTATGAATAAGGCTGCTATAAATATCCTTGTGCATGTCTTCTGGTCGACATATGGCACTCAGAATTACTCACAGAGTGGATAATTTTTAGTTTTGGAAGACACTGCAAACAATTTCCCAAAGCGATTGTAGTAATTTGCCCTCCTACTGGCAATGTATGAGAGTTCCAGTTGTCCCACATTCTTGCCAACCCTTGGCATTGACTGTGTTTTTGCATTTAGCCACTGTTTCTGTTGGATGTGTAATAGTGTCTCATTATGGTTTTCATTTGCATTTCCCTGATGACTAATGATTTTTGCCACGTAGATACCTTTTTTTTTGTTTGTTTTGAAATATTTGCTCAGCTAGTTTGCTCCTATTTAGTTTGTCTTTCTCCTACTGATATTTATAACATTTTTATGTATTCTAGAAATAAGTCCTTTGCCGGCCGTGTATACTGTGGATATCTTCTCCCAGTATGTGACTTGAATGGTGCCTTTTGATAAACAGGGGTTTTTAATTTTTAATAAGGTCCAATTTATCCATCTTTTTAATATGGTTAGCACTTTTTGTGTATTGTTTAAGAAATCTGCCTGCTCCAAGTCTTGCCTCTTAAACTCAGGAAGTTCTGAAGCCATTTAGAGTTGTCTGTTTATTTGACAGAATGGAAAATGCTGACAATTAAGCTTCTTTTCAGGTATAGGAGAGGAAAGATACTGACAGTTCAGAAGAGAAGCACACTGGTGCTAAAGCAGCTTGGAAACCTATGGGATATCCTGATGGTTTTGTGGGGTGGAAGTGAGGGTTGATGAGGGGAATTTTTCTTGAGAGAAAAACTAGTAGTAGTAGCAGCACTAGTAGCACCCTCACACAATGCTGACCTATGTCAAGCCTTGTGCTGACATGCTTTTGATAAAGGCAGTATCAACACCCCACTGAGCAGTTGCTACAATTTTCTGACCAACTTTAGAGTGGGAGCCCCAGCAGAATACTGCACGAAGTATAGGTGTGCAAACAACCTAATGCCTTTCTTGGAATGAGGCAAACTACACATACATAGTTAAATAGTCATTAGTTTCAATGCTTGTGCAACACTTTGCAATCTCTCGGCTCCACCTGTCTCACTCCAGTCACTGCTATGGTGACCAAATCTGTGTAGGTTCTTATTAGCTCTATGCAGTTTGCAACCTGAGGGATTCATTTCACCTTGGTGCCTGTCTCTTTTCATCCCAGGCTTCTCTGCTGACACCCAGGCAGGCATCCTAAGAACCCATATGTTTTGCATACATGCACAACCCTGAGGGGCAGGGGTTAGCAATCTGTAGAGGGAAACTTTCACTCATGGTGGCTGAGAGCCAATGAGTCATGCTCCCATCTTCCTTCCTTAGACAAAAGTTCTGTCCTACAGTTCATTCAGTTTCTCAGCTTTTCATGGACTCCAGCAACCATTTGCCATAACAGGGACCTCCTTGGTTACTTGTCGTTAGACTGATTCCACCTCCTTCGCTCTCCACTCCACCAGGCCCCTACTCCTTCATCTTGGCTCCCAGTCACCATGAAAGCACTGAACTTAAACTTTTGTCTCAGACTGTCCTTTCTGACACTGGATAAGACTTCTGCTTGATTGAATGTGTTACATCAGATTTCAAATGCGGGTCAATTTCACATTTTACGACTTCAAAGGAAGATGCATACCTTTCATAGGAAGGCATCATGAATTAAATACAACCACTCAGCTATGCAAGTCAGCTGAATGGGTAATTTATTCAAGAATCATTGTGATTCTCTCTTAGCTACAGAGATTAAAATATTTCCCCTTACACAGCTGCTGGTAGGGGGCCAAGACAAAGATAAAAATTCCTGTTTGTTCATGAGCTAATCAAGGTATTGAACTTAGTTAAACCAATTGTATTTAAAAGACACGGACTAAGAAGTTGACTGTTCTAGAAATGCAAATCTAGCACTGGCTAGAACAACCAGGATACAGTGCTACTCTCACCCAGAGCCTTTTTGGTCATAATCATCCACTTTGTAAGCCTGGTACACTCTTTGTGAGCTGAGGTGCTTGGTATCCACTGCTAATGTGATCAAAAGGTAGCCTTTATGGGCCCTGGCAGTGGCAGTAACAAAAGTAGGCTATGGATGGAGCTCAGAACCACTCTGTGCAAAATGTCACTGATGAAAAGGAATATGTTGAGACATAGGCAGCGTGTAGGTAGCAGTATGGCAGCCAAGGGGTTGTGTTACCCCAAGACTGGCTAAACAATGAATGCTGTCACCAGACAGTTTCACTGAAATCACCTCTCCTTGCTCTGCTCAGTACATTTCTCCCCAGGAATTCCAGCTAAACAATGACCATATGTATCACAGAGTGGAGAAGGCACACTGACACTCCCAGACCAATGGCCATACCCTAACACCATGAAGCTCCTAGAAACCCAGAGAACTCTACTTTATGATTCTTCCAAATAAATGCATATGCTTCAGAGTTGCCACCCTCCTAGAACTCTGGCCACTGTTAAAGGCTAAGAGTCAGTGTAGAAAAGGACAGAGGGAGGGCTAAAGAGAGATGAGGGGGAGGATGGTGATGGTGACATTTACATAGCATTTTGAAAGTCAGTTCTCTATTCACATAGCCAACTGGTATCCCATTGTATTTTGGCTGCTCTCGCATTTCTCTCCTTCTGGTTGACGTGACAGTCTTCTCCCTAGAGTGTGAGCTCTATTTTGGAATCCTCAGACCTCAGCACAGTGCCGAGATTGCTGAGGAACTCAGCAAATGTTTCTGGAAGACCTCTTTCATTTTGTTCAAATGCCAACTTCTCACTAAGGGCTACTCTGGTCACCCTAGTGAAAATTCCAGCTCTTGTCACTACTCATAATCCCCCTTGTCCTGTCCTACTTTTCTTTTTTCTCTCTAGCACATATCACTCCTGGCATACATGATAACTGATTTATTTATTTTTTTGCTTATCATCTCTCTCCTCCCACTAGAATGTCATATGGGAAGCACTTTTGATGGTTTCATTTGCTGAAACAGGTCTCCTTATGTCTGTTAGGTCACTGGAAAAGTTACGATGCATCTTTGCAAAGAAAAACATGGAAAAACATGACTTTTTTGAATGACAAATAGGACAAGACTTGGCATATAATGGGTACTTAATAAATACCAACTGAGTAAAGGACTTAATAAATACCAATTGACTAAAGGACTTCCATCTCTACACAGTAATTTCTTAAACTCACTCAGAACTAGCTTATTCCTACCACTGTGGTTCCAAATCCCTATTTATAGAAACAGTATATTTATTTTTAATTTTTGTATTTTGTAAAATTTTTTTCCTTTCATGAGAGAAAGATAAAAGAGAGAGAGAGACCCTGATAGGGTCTTCATGCCACAAGCCACTCCCAGACTCAGACTGCCAGGGTCATAGGCACACATGCATGTTTGGTATGTACAAGGAGATCTCAGGATGTGAACCCTGGACATTCTCATATGGCCTCAACATTGCCAAGAATTGTATCACCACTGTGCTGAAGCCACTGACTGAGATAGTACTTTTCATTCATTAATAAACTCTTTTTTCTTTCTTTAGATATGGTCTTGCTATGTCACTATCTTCCTGTCTCATCTTCCAGAGTAGCTGGGACTACAGCGTGTACCACCACTCCCAGTTCTTCCTGACAGGGTCTCACAGTGTCACGCCTGCCACACTCTCTGTAAGCTCATGCTCTTCCGGAGTAGCTAGGACTACTGGCACATGTCATAGTGTCTGACTTTGAGGGTGGGTCAGGATTTCAACCTGTGCCTCAAAAGCCTCTTATGGTCTCAGCCTGCAGAAAAGCAACATCAACCAGGGTGCACCACTGTGGTGGGGCCAAATTAACCGTACGCTGAGCACTTTGCCAGGATCTTTGCTAGTGTTAGAGACGCATACAAGAAGAAGACAGAGCTTCAGGTGAGTGGAGGAGATGTTTAGAAACACAGGCTGCTGTCTTACAGTGCAGTAAGCTCAATGTTAGAGACAAACACAAGTATTAAGAGAACACAGAGAAGGGACATATGTGTCTCAAGGATCAGTTAAGGCTCTTGCAGAAGTCAAAGCCCTGGTAAGCCGAGATAAAAAGACGTTAGACATTAGTTAGAGAGTGTGTGTGAAGGGAGGTGCTGGGAGGTAGGGAGTTTTGGCGGTGGTCAAGAATGAGAAATCTCAAAGCTCAAATGCATATGTTCAAAAGATGATAGAATGCTTTACTGTCATTTATTTGCTCAGTACATATTCACTATTCTCCTATTCCATGCTGATCTTGAGATTCAGAAACAAACAAAACAAACAAAAATCTCGATCTTCATGGAGCTTGTACTCTAATGAGAGGAGACAGATATAAAAAGAAGTAGGTAATTGCATTACACATTAGAATGAATGTACTGCATTGCTTAGAGTTTGAGTAACCACCTCTTTCTGAATTATTTCCTAATATCCCTCATTGAAAAATCTTCCTGAAGCTGGTGGCAGCCAGCCTAGGGTTTTAGAGTCCTTTTTAAAGCAAGCAGGAAGAAGGAAAGAAGTCTTCATGTATTACAATAATTATAACAGTAATTACACTTTCTATTAAATCCTGTGAAAGCTCTAAAGTAATTATCTAACAAATAAACAAATGAGAAGACCTCAGGAACAGGCATCAGACAAAGATGTTGTGAGAAGCCCCAGCACTGTGGTTAGGAACCCATGCTCTAAGCCAGGCAACCTGGCTTGGGATCCCAGCTCTACCACTTCCTGGCTGGCCAACCAGAATGGTTCCTTCATGTCCTTTTCCCACCTGTAATGAGGAACGGTGACAACCATCATTACTCCACACTCCTTATTGCACAGTAGAAGTGGGCAGATTCACTCCCATTGTTCAGTAAGATCATATAGAAAGTACACTTAAATGCAGGAACCATCAAGTAGTAAACACTCAGTAAATGGGAAATATTTGTATAGTCAGTTATGAACTTTTCATATGTAATTATTAGGATTCCTCATCAATGACTCTAAAGAATGTGAAATCTTATGTTAGATAAATGGGCCCCCTTGCAACTAAAAAATGTAAGGAAAAGTTTGAATTAAGAGAGGGAAGAGAGCCAGCAGGTGGTGTGGACATTGGGGTGCTGGATCCCACATGGCCAACTGCATTTGAGTCTTGGACACAACTTCAAAAACATGCCAGGCACATGTGCATGTGTGCTCAGAATCCCCAGAGAAGAATGCAGGTGAAGAGATTGCAGTGTGGCCATCCCCCTTGAGAGGGTGCTGTCTTACTTTTTTTCTCTCTCTCTCTCCTGCCTTTGGCACCCAAGCCTTGTAGCAAACCAAAAAAACAAGGTGGGGTGGGGGGTGGCGGGAGCAAATGTGGTTGGGTGGGACTAAAGGTGCTTTTTGGACATAGTCTGCAGTGGAATGAGACCCAAATGTCCGAGCACAGGACTGCCCGATGAGGAGGGGAGAAGATCTTCTGGATCATAACATGAAATATAACCTGAAGGGTGAGAGGAGGAAATTTAAAGTAATATCATATAAAGAACAAGCTGGAGGGACCAGAAAGTGCATGGTGGTTAAGGTGCTAGACTCCCACATGGATGACCATAGTTCAAGTCTCAGACCTGGTGGTTTGCTTTCTCACTTTCCTCCTCTCTTTCTCTCTCCCTTTGTCTGTCTCTGATAAGCACATATGTCCTGAACCAAATTTAAAAAAATAAATAAATAAAATTAAATTAAATAAATAATTATTTTTTATTAAAAGGTGGAGAAATGGTATTCAGTTTGGAGAAGAGGATCTGGGAGTAGGGTGAATACCAAATAACTGTCTTCAGATAAGTCTTTTTCAGGCACAGAAAGAGCAGGCTTAGCTCTGTTTGCTTACAGAGCAAGTACTATTAGGACAAGGGGGTTGAAGCTATAGGTTTTCAGGAAAAAAGGTGAATAATTATGAAAATTGCCTCAGTAAGGAGTCACTGGAGGAGCTCAAGGAAAGCCTGGAATACTTGAGGGGAGGTGGCTACATCATGTTGGTGGCCTTTAGCTGTCTCTAAAGTCCTTTTCAACTTTGAAATCCCGACTTGAAACATCAATAAAGGAAGCCAAATATAATGGGAACCACTGGAGGGCTCCAACCTTAGAAATAATTTGACTAAAGTCAAAACTAATCAATGGAAAAGAAATGTGGATAAAACTTGTTCAGAAGTTTTGCAGGAATAGAGTCAGGAAATGATAGTAATACAGTTCATGAAGACTGTCTAAAATGTTATTTCACTTAATCCTCTCTGTAATCCTGGGAGGTCAATATTACCCTCATTGCCATTTCACAGATGAGCAAATGGTGGCCTGGGAAGCTCAACTGTTGCCTGTGTATTTTGCAAACAAGGAAAGTCTGTAACTTGACTCCAGTTTTCAGACTTGTAGTCCATCATTCTTTCCAGTTCACCCCATAGAATTTCCATGCAGGATTAACAAAGCAAAACAAAACAATAAGGGCAACATGGCTCTTGACAGAATTCTGTCTCCTCCTTGGTTTACATGCTCCTTCCTTAACTTTTTTCTTTCTTATACCTAGACTAGACTCCTAGGGTACTGTGATTTTCCTACTTATGGGTTTAAACAGTCTGATAATTACCCATAGTTCATAGAATTAATTGCAGATGCTTTGGTTGCTACACAAGGGCATTCAGAGCATGACTGATCCTCACTGTGCAGCATTATCTTCCACAGCTCCCTGCATATACCTGGCATAGTCAAGTGCAGGACAGCATGGAATTGGGATTAGAGAGTGCTTGCTCTGGTGATAGGGCAGACCTAGCTCAGGTGGAGCCAGATGTAGGAAGGGAGATCCAGTGATGCCAGGCCCATCCATCTGTTATGACAATCTGTCATATAGATTTTAATGTGCAATCTCCCTCATTTTTAAAGGCTAGAAAGAAATTCAATTGAATAAAATAACACTATAAAGGCTACCTACGAATCTGGCTTACAGTGGCCATTTTAGAACTTCCCATCTTTTCTTTTTTTTTTTTTTTTTTTTGGAGGGGTTTTTGCTATAGGGCGTGTGAGCTCCCCAGAAAGGCAGAGAAAGAGAGACAGAAAGCAAGAAATCACCCCCCCCCAGGGGGATGGCCACGCTGCAATCCCTTCTCCTCCATTCTCCTCTCAGGATCTTGGGCATGCATGCACATGTGCCCGGCGTGAGTCCAAGCCACCAAGTCTGGGACTCGAACCGTGGTCGACTACATGGGAGTCCAGCGACATAGCCATCATGCCAACTGCTGGTCCCACAACTTCCAATCTTAAAATGCTCATTTTTAGATGAAGCTTGCTCTCATTTGCCCAATTGAAGGGAAATGAAGGAGCCCATGTCACTGAATTTGCACCTTCATTCTGATGCTTATGCTATTCACCTTGCTTGACTGCATGGTTTTGAAGTAAGGAGTTTCCTACTCTCCAGGGATTTATACGTTGCTCCACTTATATTAAACAGTTTCTGAACTTGGACTTAGTAGACAAAGACCTACAGATACAGATTCTGATTCAACATGAAGTCAGTACAAGGGGTTGAGGAAGAGTAAAGATGGTACCAATTTCCGAGCCTAGGTAATGACAATAATTGCTTGAAAAACTTCTAGCAGAAGTTCAAGGGAAAGTTGAGGCATTCATAGTGTATTACAGTGTGCTCATTCAGAATTCAAGAGCTTAAAGTACTCTTGAGTTTATCTCACTGCCACGCACAAGAAAAAATCGAGCTGGAACACTGTGAGGAAGTCATTATAAAATCTTTGTGCTCAGATAATCTTTTCTATAACACAAATTAGGAGAAGGACTGAATAAAAACATGTACTATCCTGGGCCAACATACTCAGTGGAGAAATTCTGTTTTCCAATACTTGTAAGAAACAAATAATGAAGACTGATTCATATTTCCTCCAAAGAAATATCTTAGTTGACCTAGCACAATCGTTGCAGGCTTCTCTCCTTAGTACTGGCAAACAAACAGCTGCTCTTAACAATTTTCCATTTTTGCCACAGTGTTGAACTGAACGAAGCAATTGATATGAACCAATATAAGCAGCCTTATGGGAGAATTTGTCTAAGGGTTATTATTTTTTGCAGCCTGGAAGAGCTTGATCGATTTTCGTTTTACTTCTTCAGGAAAATGGGTAATGCTCTATGCAGGAATGTTACTCAGAAACTGTGTGGATTTCAGGAAAATGACATAAAATTTTGTGAATGGGGCTAATATGTTATCCCCAATATAGCAGAACTTTTGTCTTTATCACAGCTAAATTTCACTAATAGACTCAGCAGAATTTAAGGTTTTTTCATTGTCAAAGATTACAGATCAAAGAGGCAAGAAAAGTAACAGGTATTTAATGAGTGTCTACATGCTTTAAGTACATTCTTATTCTAGTTACAACACCCTGAAGAGTAGCATTATTTTATCCACTTGATAATAAAGAGGAGAAAACTGTGACTCAGATAAAGAAAACTTTCCATGGCTTCAAAACTAGTAGCTCAGGCCGGTCTGGCTCTAAAGCCCATTCCCGCTCCATGCTGCCCACTGTGCATTTCGAGATCATTCATTCCAATAGACCACTGGAAACTAAAGTACTTGCCCAAAGTGACCAGCCTGAAGATGGCACCTAGTGATCCACCTCCCCTCTTCTCCACCTTCAGCTGTGTCATGGGCTCTGTTGCATCTACAAATGGCATTGGATGGCTGAAAATGTCTTAGTACCCACTGAACACGAAACTTTCTGGCTTAATTCTGAATAACCCAAGCCCTGTTCAATGGCTGCAAAGGATCTGAATGACACTCTTGATCTGATTAGAAATGAACTTAATTGTCTATGAATAAAGATCTATCTGCAAGCAGAAAGAACTACCCAAGAGGATGGCAGCAATACATAAAGCAGTGAAAGTACATGAGATGGAAGAATGGAAGGGCCAAGGCATGGAAATGGGTCTGGAGAGGCTGCCTTCTGGACTCTCATCACATCAGTTGACACAGGAAGAGGTGACCAAGTTGGAGAGTGTCTTGTACCTGCCATGCCTTCTAAGGCCCAGATTAAAATGACCAGTTCATGATGTATTGACAAACTTCTAGGACTATGTTTTGAAGCCTCATTAACTCATTCTGGTCTGCTTTTTAGCATAAGTGAATACTAGGACTTGGGTTCTCAAGTCATTTATTTAAAGGGTACATTTTGGCCTCCTGCACTGAAATTGCTACTTCTCCCAATATCCACCTTCTTATACTTCTGTGCTTAGCTGGGCAGAGAGCCAGCCAGGAAAAAGGCAATATTCTCCAGCCTTTCTTACATCCGGATGGATCCATATGTGTATATTCTGTCTACCTCAGTCCGAGAGGAAGTGATATGTGCAAATTCTAGAGCCTGCCCTTCTACGCATCATCCCTCCTCCCTTTTTCCTCCATTCGGCTGCCTTCATCCAACCTTTATTCAGCATCTACTAAATTTAGACCACTGTATGCTGAGGCAAGGCAGTTGCATGATGGCAACGGTTAAATACAAGGACACGACATCCAACTTCTTTCTTCTTGCTTTGTATATGGCCAATGCCCTGGAAGTTTCAGCTTCTATAAGAACATTTTAGAAATAACATATGATTTTCTTGTGTTTGTGTGTGTGCGTGTACGCATGTGTGTGTGCATGTGTGCATGTGTGTGTGTGTGTGTGTGTGTGTATGTACGCATGTGTATTTGCTCTCAGGAGGTACTTTCAAAATAGTCTATGTTCAGCATTTAACATCGTTGAATTTCCACTCCCAAGTTGTTAGATATTTGAGGAGGCATCAGGACAGAATAGTTGGATAAAGGATATCCATCTGTGATTGCAGGTCTATCACCCTTGCCATAGACTAAGTAATTCCCCAGGGCAGGAACGAGGCCTTGGATTCCTAATTTTAGACTACTGTCCACAGGAGATAATCATAATATCCCCGGTGAACTGAATGTGCTTCATGAATATTTAACATGCCTCTTCCCTCCAAAAATCTTTTTGAATGGCAACCTGGTCACATCTTCAAGACAGCAGCTTTTCTATTTTGACTTCTTTCCTCTTTATAAGGTGCTGGACTCTCACGTGGCCACCCATGGTTTGAGCCCCACACCCCGTGGCTTGAAAATCACACAGGATGTATGTGCATGTGTGCCCAAAACCCCAAGAGGAGAATGAAGAAGGGATTGTGGTGTAGCCATCTCCACCCCCCCAGGAGGCTGAGGGGGTAATTTCTCACTTTTCTGGTCTCTCTGTCTCTCTCCAGCAAATGCATGTGCCCTTTGGCAAAAATCAAAACAAACTAACTAAATAAAAAGATTTCTTTCTTCTTTAAAAAAGGAAAGACTCAGAATAACTGGAAGGCAATCATCACTCAGTGATCATGGGGCTCTGGGCTGAGTCTCACAGGTCTGCCCCTGCCTGTCTGGGATTGGCAGCCACTTCCTCTCTGCTCCCCTTTTGGCAACTGTAGCCTTTGCACAGCCAAGGTTCACAGGACACCAGAGAGGACTTTCACTCAGACCAAATGGATGGATCACTCTGCTGGAAATTCCTTTGACAACCCAATCTCACTGAATTCGAGCTTAAGGTCCAAACTCCATTACATGACCTTGACTTCTGCATAATCTCACATCTGACTGGGTCTCTGTTTCTAGAATTCATCATTCTCTCTGGTATTCCTAATTTAGTGCAAGCTCTTCATTCTCCTCGAGATACTCTCCCCTGCTCCCATCTTTCCTTCATCCGGTGAGCATTTACTCAATGTATAAATCTGTAACTCAAGAATCATCCCCTGGAGAACCCTTCCATCATCACCCCAGATTATCCTCATATAGGCTTCCATAGTGTTTATTTACTCAAACAATGAGGAGTAAGGTTTTTAGTTTATTTTTAATTTTTAATTATCAGAATTGTTTACTATTTTCATAATACAAATTTATAAGGAGAGGTAGGTATATAAGGTTGAATATTGAATGCTGTTTTTGTTTTTTAGGGCAAGATACCTATTTAGCAAAAGAGAAATTAATAAATATAATTTCAATATATATCCACAATTTTAAATTAGAAATGGGAACTGAAGGTCTGTATGTAAACATTATCAATATAGTTTTTTTTTTTAGTTTGTTCTTAAGTGTACTTTCTTTTTAATTTTCTTTATTTTTTCATTTTATTTTATTTTATACATTCAATCACATTATTATTTGGCTTACAAAATGGATATTTCAACAGGTGAACATTTCTCCCTAGTACAGTTGATAAAATCACAAAATATCTTCAACAGATAATACCACATTTCTTTGTGCCATTAACATTACTATGGTGAAACTAGTCAACAACTCCATTTAATGTTCCTGCTCAGACAGGGGTGAGTTAAAGAAATATTTTAAAGACATGGGTGTGTTGAACTCAGCCTCTCTTTTCCCTTAATGTGTACCGTGGCCTAAAACATCTATATTCTGCCATGTACATCTCTGAATACTTAGCAAAACAGGCCTTGGGTCGAGAAATCGAGACCATCTGTTTTCAAGAAGGTAACCATCTACTAGCCAGTTCTAGGGTCTTGAGAACTGGAGCCTACCATTCATTTGCTAACACACATTTCCTCCATGTAACTACTTGCCAGTCTAAGGACACAGTGGTGGACAAAGAGAAAGGACCCCGCCCTCATGAAGGTGGGGGTGAGGAGAGATAGAAAATGAACCAATACATAAACACACAACATGTTATATTGCAAGTGCGCTGAGAGACAAAGCACGGTGAACAGTGGAGAGTGACCAGTAGGTAATGTCCTTTTAGATTTGGTGGTCAAGAGAGAGGTCTATGATACATGAAGAGCAGGCCCTGAGGACACCAGGAGGAGGTGCATTTCAGGCAGACAGATGCATGACCCAGGCAAGGACAGCATGGTTATAGCTGAGTGAGGGAAGGACATGGAGGAGATGAGATCAGCATCTGCTGGGCCTTGAGGCCTGCAAGGAACTGAACTTTATTCTGAGTGTGATGAGAGTCACTGAGTCTCTGGAACTAGGGAAGTGAAGGTGGGGGGCTCTCCACCTGCTATTCCTTTTAGGCTACTTCCCTTTCAGTTAACTCAGTCAACATCAGCAACTTCCTTGAGGTTTCTTTTCCAGATACTCCCTTGTGATTGCAGAATAGGGGCACTTCCTGTTTATCTAGACCCTCATTTCCTGCTGTCTCTTGCTCTGAAGGGGTCCCTTATCCAGGGAGGTTTAGCAGAGACAAGAAAATCAGCAACAAAGAAAGAGATACATAGCCTAGAAGAATGACAGCATCCCTGCTCCATGTCTGAGCCTGTATCCCTTCATTCCCAGGTTGAGCCAGTCACTTCCCACTCCATAGCTCTGTTACTTTGAACTGTCTCTGACATGAGGACACTGCTGTGCCTGTGCAGAGATGAACTGAAAATCGCAAGAGTCTGACTTCCTGAGGAGGACGTAAGGTAGACAGCCCTGGTGAGAAAGCTCCAATCACCATATGAGAAATCTATTGGTGCCCACTCTGTGGTACAGTGGTAATGCACCTCTCATGAGAAGGTGGGCCCCATGTAGCAACCACAGGTTTTATGTCTGACCTATTAATCTAGAATCACACCAAGCATGTGCACAAGTGTCCAAGATCTGACTGGAAGAAGGGAACTGCGATATGACCAGGCTCTGTGCAGGGTATTCCTCTTTGTCTCTCTCCTCCTACCCCTCTGTAGCATGAACTCTACCATGAACAGAAAAAAAAAATTAAAATACTTCTTAGAAAACATCTACTACTACTACTGATGATGATGATGAAGTGGAAACTCTAATCAGCATGTTTGATCCTAGAGGTTGGACTTGCTTCCTTCTTATATGCCTATGTCAGCAAAGGAGGCTTCTTTAAAGGTCAAAAGTGTATAGTTCCTTTGGGAGAAAATGGAACTGAGTGGAATAAAATTCAGCACTCCAAAGGCTTTTGGATCCAATGAGATTGTTCATCTCCAGATCCTTGACTATAGAAGGTACTCAATACATATTTGATGAATGAGTGAATGACTAATGGCTTTGTACAGTGCCTGACAAATAGTGCATGCTATTATTAAGTTAGCTCATTCTTTATGTATCCTGTTCTAGGAAAGGCATCCTGGGATGATGTTCTTGGTCAATATCTAAAGGCATTGTGAAGTCATAGAAGATGAAATCAATTATATTAGATGCATTGTTGATGCAAGATATATATCAAGGATCTTTGTACTGTGAAAAAAATCTCAGTCCAAGTTTTCCCCTTATGAGTTCTATAATTTTGTTTACTTTGGAGGTTTCCTGTGAACACATTGAGTTTTATATAATTTGGAAAGCACTGTCCAAAAGTAAAATATCAGTATTATTGCTTTCACCACCTCTGCACTATAATCTTTACAGATCCTCTCTCACCAAGTCAATGAAAAACGAACAAGAGATATGCTCTCAGAGAGCCCCTGGGTTTTCCAGCAAACTTTTCCCTTCAACCAAATGGCATAATCAGATTTTGAAACAGATTCTGAAACTAAATCCAAAATAGATGTTATAGCTACAATTACTACAACTTTTAAATTTACTGAGAAAAGCAAAAACGATCTTAACTACTTATTTATGTAAAAGCAGTACCACTACTGTCTCTGATAAGAAATATAAGCCAAAACCAGCTTTTTAAACACTAGAGGAAATACTACAGATGCGTTTAATAGTTTATCCTCTACAATATACCTCTCAGCGACTGATTAATGACTTATTAATTAATCCTTAAGGATATTTGGTAATGGAAAGAACAGTTTGATTTATACATGTGTCAATTAACAGTTACGTGACTTCATGTAAAAATTTAAGTTCTCCGAATATCAGGAACCAAGCTGTTTATAATGGGGGAAATAAAATAAATAGACGTCTAGGACTATTACGAGAATGACATCAGTACCTGGTATGTGCCAGCTGCCTAGCACTTGGCAATATTTAGGAAATGTGAGAGTTGTTAGAATTTTTTAAAAATTGCCTATTTTGGGACCAGCAGTTAGCATAATGGCTATGTCGCTGGACTCCCACGTAGTCGACTGTGGTTTGAGTCCCGGACACGGTGGCTTAAACTCAACACTGGGCGCGTGTGCATGTGTGCCCACGATCCCGAGAGGAGAATTGGAGGAGAAGGGATTGTCTGTCTGGCGAGCGCATGCGCCCTATAGCAAAACAGACAAATAAACAAGCAAACTAAACACCTGTCCAAGAAAAAAAAAGAAAACAATTGCCTATTTTGATGACACACATTCCTTACTTTTTAAACGTGATAGCTTATTTACATGTAGTCCTTGGGATAACATAAGATATTGATCCGTGGAGATGACTAAGTCTGCAGTTTACAACTGTCCTCCTCTGAGATGATTGAATGCTCAGCTTAGAAAATGGTCCTCTAAGGTCCAAAGTCTGGGACATGATATGAGCACTGCTCATGTATTTCTATAAGGCCACAGGTGAGGGGGGAAATCTTACAGTGAAGCAGCAAACGATTCGATTATTGGGACAAATAAAATATTAAGGAAGATGCTGTTTTGAGGGATAAAAGCCTACAGTCCAGTCTAACAGAGAGATAGATTTATTATGAGGTAGCGTGGCCAAGCGGTCTAAGATAGATTTATTAAAGTCCTCTTTCTGGAAGCTGAAGGTTCAGTATCATTTTGGAAACCTTTTAAAAAATTGCTCATAGATAAGAAGTGGTATATTCCGTTCTGGAGAGAGTAACTTATACTACTACACTACACGGATGTACACATCCCTCTGGTATATAATAATGAAAAGAAAAGGCAGTACATATCTTAGGACACCTCCCCTCATAAGAGGAATTATTTAGCAATTGTTTAGGCTCCGTTTTGGCCAGGAACATTATTCAAGCTCTTAATCCTCTGACATGGTTAAGAGTGTGCGGCTTCTCTCTCTCTCTTCTCTCTCTTTATCCCTCTTCCATTCCCTCCCTCCCTCTCTTCCTTTCTTATTTTCTTTGTCAGAGGGTGTGTGTGTGCACTGGAGAGAGACAGAGAAAAAGATAGGGAGAGTGATAAAGCACCTCCATGGGAACGGTCATGCCATAATCCCTTCTCCTCCAATTCTCCTCCCTGTCAGGATTTTAGACACAAACACACATACACACACACACACACACACACACACACACACACAC
>NW_006159732.1:2573943-2594861 GCF_000334495.1 Tupaia belangeri chinensis
TACACACACACACACACACACACACACACACACACACACGCCTGGTATGTTTTTCAAGCTGTGGGGTCTGGGACTCAAACTGTGCATTTAGTCATGTGGGAGCCTACCAGCTTAACTATTGTGTCACTAACTGGCCCAGGAGCATGCAATTTCTAGTAGTTACTTAGCAAGGCCAGTTACAAGCTAGTAGTTACAAGCATTTAGGAAAAAATTTCCATGTCATATAAGGTAAACAAAGAAATGTGTGTGTGCATGTGTGTGTGTGTGTGTATGTATGTATATATATATATATATACATACATACATATATAGTAGAAATCTTAGTCTAAAATACTTTTAAGATAAACTCTTCATTCTAAATAGAGTGAAAAGGGTATATAGGGTATATATTGATGAGGATGTGTATAATAGTCCCAACTGGGTTGGACTGAGGTGTAAATCATGCTGGGTAAAGTTTTTTCACAATCTAAATGATGTATAGCAATTTAATGTACGAATAATAATAAAAATAAATAAATAAATAAAAATAAAAAAGTATATAATAATATCTGCTTGACATTTCTCAATGTGTTTTTAAAGTTGTATTTTGGAATCAGCATAGATTTAGACATGAAAAAGGGTACAATTCCTTTATATAAAGAAATTTGTCCCTTTACATAAAGAAACTCTAGGTCAGGTGTGAGTTGCAAAGTTTATGACCTCCTTGGAAATACGGGCTATTCATCTCAAAGTTGCAATGCCCAATAAGCTTACAACCTAAACACGTAAAGTGATAATAAATGCTTTAGGTACCATTTTCTTTCTTATGTGCCAATTCTGAGCTTCAGCAAAAAGTACTAAAACAGGTCATTATGAATTATTGATAAATTGTACTTCCACAGAATCACTAAGGATTCAAATAGTGATCTCTGAGTTTTCCATTAAAATCTATTTTTCTAGGAGAACAATGTTAACGAAAATGCTGTGTTTTCTTTTATTTTAATAATTATGGCATTCAGGTTAGAGTGTCAGTGTTTCAGTTACTTTCCAACAGTAAAAGACTTCAAACAGTTAAGCAAGTTTTTAGCTGACTTTCCCTGTTAACAATGTGAAAGTATAGTCTACCTTGCCTATCCTTAACATGATAGGTGTCTGAGAAATCTGTCTGTTAATCTTCTCAGCGTGCATCTGATACTTGTATAAAATCACTTTTTTCCATTCAGTGAAAGATGTCTGCCACTTTCTTTAGAGGCAAGAAAATGCTCAGTATCGCACATTTAAGAATGTTAAGTTTCATAAAATGTTGCTATGGATGAATTAACTTTCAGTTTTTCTTTAATGCATTTATTTTCAAAATGGTCTCAATGCTAGTTCATATTATTATTTTCTTCTTTTTTTTGAGAGGTTTTTGTTATAGGGCACATGTGCTTGCCAGAAAGATAGAGGGAGACAGAGAGACAGAAAGTGAGAAATCACCCCCTAGGGGGGATGGCCATGCCGCAATCCCTTCTCCTTCATTCTCCTCTAGGGATCTTGGGCATGCACGCACACGCACCCAGCATGAGTTTAAGCCACTGGGACTGGGATTTGAACAGCGGTCACCTTCATGGGAGTCCAGCGATATAGCCATTATGCTAACTGCTGGTCTCAATGCTACTCCATGTTATTATTAGAGAAAGAAAGTAAGCTTTTGTTTTGCTAGAGAGTTAGAATCTGTTGAATACATGACACCTGCCTTCCCACCTCATATACACACTCTTTTTTGGTTTTCATGAACTAAATGTGGATTTAGAAATAAATTTAGTAATAAAACACTATTTAATATTAGAGTCATTGAATGGGGAATGAGAGTTTTGGTCAACATTTTGGTTACTGAAAGCTACCATGAATATCTCTAGAGGGTTTTCAACTTCTGAGAATTAAATTATATACAACTCAAACGCTTACTGAATGAACGCAAGTCTTGCTGAAGATTGCAAATTAACTTTAGAGTTCTGCAGAGCCATGAAGTCATGTTTACATTCATATCTCTTCATCAGTACTCACAAAAAAACCTTAAGAAATGGGTATAAAACTTGACCATGTTTCCTGACAAACACCCCCAAGCTTCTCTTCCAAAACAGTTATCAACACCCAACACTTACCTATTCACTTGTGTCATTTACCTCTACTTAAAGCAGAGTACAAAGTGTATCATACCCAATTCTGCCCCATTCTTCTCTTACCACTCTCACCAACCAAAATGAGTACCTTGAAGTTTTCAATTGCTCAAATGACAAAGGGATTGAATTGTAAAAAGTGGCCATGATGTGCTGGTATTTTTCATAACCTACACAGCAGCATGACACAAGCAACCTGTGAGTCAGTCACATGTACTATTGGGTGAAAAGGAAAATAAAGACACAAAACAGTAGAGTATCTTTCCAGGAAGGTTAAAAGACTTGTTCAAGGTCACATGAATTGGGAGGGTATTGGGAAATTCTCCTAAGTAGAAAAGGAAGAACTTAAAAGACTCTAGCCTTTCAGGAGGGGAAACCTCTGGTCTGTAGCAACCCTAAGATTCTATGCATATGAAGAATAATTATGCTGCAAACAAATGTCCACTACTTCTTCCTCCAAGAGAGCCAATGGCCTTAACATATAACATAAGAGAATTAGGTTAAGTACAGTGTTCTGAAAAGGCACATCCTTTAAAAATTGAATTATAGCATGAGATAGCGACACCCTCAGTAGGTCCCTCTATATGGAATGATAGCTCTGTCACTTTATTTAGATCTCTGAACAACACTGGAACAATGCTCTATGATAAACTGTCACTTTCTCAGAGGGGTTCCACTGACCATCTACTAAAAAATGTCCTCTCTTCCCCTTCTAATACCCCATTTCTTACCCTGCTTCATGTGTCATTTTAGCTCTCATTGCTACCTGAAGTATACTCTGTTCTATTTGTTTACTAGTTTCTTTTTTACCTCCCATGTTAGAATGCATGAGGGCAAGGATGTCTATTGTATCCAACTAGGATCTAAATCAGTGGCTGGTAGGTAGTACGTGCTCCACACATGTTTGTGAGTGAATAAACAAATATCTCAAGCTCTAGGGGGTCTCTGAAATTAATGTACCCTTTACAAGATTTGGTCATGTTTCCTGCCTATCTTTATGAGCAAGAGGGGCCTTATAAGTCCCATGTCTCAAATGGATACCCACAAAGGCAAAGCTGGATCCTTGGGATACAAATCAGGAGCCTTTCAGACCAGAGAAGAGGCACCCAGCCTTTCTATGGGAGAGGTCACCATTGCAGAAAGGGCAGCCACAGGTCTGTAGGCCTCCTAGGGGGGTGGGAACATTCTCATCCAGGCAGCCTCTGCAGTTCTGAGAATTCCACCCATGGCTGCTAGCAGGGGAGAAGGATGTTTACTGTTCACTTAGAATCAGGTGGAGGAACTGCAAGTATGGTGAACTTGTCAAAGGTTTTGGGTGAATCTCAATATTTCTGAGAGCTCAGAGAGTGTGTTTCTAAAAATGGCATACATCAAGTCTTAGTTGGGGGGCTAAGGATGCAAGTGTTCAAGCAGAGGTCAGATGATGCTTGACTGACTCACCTATACCTGCCTGTGCCTAGAAGAGACTAGACACTGGCTTTATATGAGCATCTGTGCCTGGGCTCCATTCACACCAGCTATCTTAGAAGTTCTGGGCATGGGGCCCCAGCATCATCAATATTTTCAAAAGCTCTCTAGGGGATGCCAGTGTGCTATCAGGTTTAAGAACTATTGGACTATAGTGAAATGTAAATTTCATTACCCATCTTCGGATCCCTTTCATTTTTCCAAGAGGGATTGGCTCTTTGTGGAATGGGAAGACTGTTTTCAGAAATATGAGAATAATACTGGAGAAAATCAACCATGCACATTCACACACACACACCCGATTTGCAGTTCATCATATCATTTTGCTTCTTTGGAGGGCTTCAAGTCTCTAGACCTTTCTGAGCATGCTCATGTTACAAAACAGACAACTTAATTCATGACAGACGAATGGAATTTCCAGAGAAAGATGAAAATGGCAGAACTCCATTTGTCTGGTATCTCTTCTTTTTAGTACCATTGCACTAGCAGCTTTGAAATATGTAAAAAATTGGGGTTGGAAGGGCCTTTGGCACAACCAGCTGAGATCCACCAGGGAAGATGAAGGTTTCTACATGTATGAGAGACTGAGTTTGTGTAAGTTTCTACCCCCTTCAGATAAATTACTGTACTTATGATTGGTGTCTGCTGTTTGCATCTCCCTAGAGTGGCTGATTTCCCACTGGGACTACCTGTAGAGAGCAAGGGAGAAGATTCTGTAAAAAGAACAAACAAGTGAGGCCAGATGGTGGTGTGGTGCTTAAGGTGTCTGGATCCAACACAGCTGAATGCCTGGTTTGAGTCCTGGACCTGGTGGCTTGAATAACACGTGAGATGTGTGTACACGCATGCCCAAAATCCTGAGAAGAGAACGAGGGAGAAGGGATTGTGGCTTGGCCATCCCCAGTGGAGGTTGCTTTCTCACTCCTCCCTCTTCTCCCCTGCCCTGTCTCTCTTTGGTGAGTACGCATGCCCTGTAGTAAATTTAAAAACAAAATAATAACAATGAAAATAAAGCAAATAAGCCTGAGATCAAGTAAGCTGGATGTAGGCAGACCCTCACCAAATGCTTCCCTTTCCTCTGACATTAAACTTTTTCAAAGAAAATTCCTTTCAAAGGAATTTCCTTTGATAGAAATTCCTGGCTCCACTGTTTATCAGCCATTAGCAATTAATGAAGAAGAAAGGTACCTTTGGAGAAAGTTCTGGCACCCCGAATTTTACATTTGAACATCTCTTTATGGCAATAAGTAATGATCAGTTTTGAATAAGGAGCCTGTAGGTTTTTTTCAACACATCTCTTAGACTTACTTTAATTTGTTAATTTCCCCCCTTTTTAATTAAGCACAAAGTAGATGTTTGCTTATTAATAACATTGCTGCTTTATATAAAATGATTAAATGTCTGAAATGAAGGATCATACTTTCTAGGCTGTTAGGGCATGTGTGTATATGTGCATATGTGTGTCAGTGTGTGAGAATGTGTGGGTGCATGTGTGTGTTGGGGAAAAACATCTCTTGTGTCCTGAATTGTCAGCTGAAGTTAGGACATTCCGATAAACTGGCAAAAGTAACCTATCACCTTCAGAGAATGCCTAAAAAGATGATCATGATGACAATGGTAGCAGCTAAATTTACAGAGTATTGAAAATTAATCAGGCACTATGTTAATTATTCTACATGTATAATTTTCTTTAATCCTCCTACAAATCTAATAAAGTAAGACTTACTATTATCCCATTACAGATGAGAAAGCTAAGCACTGGAAGGTTAGATAACTTATTCAAATAAACAAATCCATCATGATTCAGAGTTATTAGCAGTAAGGACTTGTAATACATGTTTCTAGTGGAAATCTTCCCCAAAAGCCTATGAATTTCTGCAAAATTTCAGCTACTTCAAACTCTGTCCCTGACCCATCTCCTTTCCTTAGCCCCCTCAGTTCTCCCACAGAGATCCTACTGCAGTCAAGTAGATTGACTCACTCGACTGCAAAATAGGATGCCTCTACTTTTTCTGTGTAAAAGCTACTCATCTGTAAGTTCAAGAACTATTTCCCCATGAAGCTGTCCCAACCACTCAAAGACAACCAGCTGTAAGAATTTTGTGTCCCCTTAGTTCACTTTAATATTCTCTATTAAGGCTTAGTGGGCAAGTGGTTATTTTTAAGTCTATGTCACAGATACATGTGTCATATAAGCATATTTTAAAATCCATTTAAAATTCCTTTCCCTATAAGCACAATGCCTGGCACATTGCAGGTCTCTAATAGTATTTTCTCACTATCATTTCATAAAGCAAAAAAGTTTAGAGTCTCTAATGACATTCTCCTGGCAAGTGTGTAAACTACGGAAAACTACTGAGGACAGAGGGGAGCTGTGAAGTTTTACTCTCAACACAGAATTCTGTTTTGGTGGTTCCTGGGAGAGGTCTCTCTCCCCAGTTATCCACTCTGGCCTCTCCGTTGGCTTTAAAGTGGAGGGATTTAACCACCCGTCTCCCCTCAGCTGTGCTTATGGTAGGCATGGAAGGCAGGACTGTGAGCCTCTACATGTGTGTTTCCATCCTGGCTACAACCACAAGGAGCATCAAACCCTTATATATTCTCATTCTGAGCCCTCACATGACAGGTGATAGACACTTCCATAGCAAGTGTGTAAAAATTGGTAGCTACAGGGCCACTTGTTGGAAACAGGCAAAAACAACAAGCCAGATTACTGAATCTATTTCAAGATGATTAAAAACCGCAATCTTGAGTGACATAGCCATGTGTTATGCTATTAACACACAAATCCTTAGCCTTAAGGTGTCGCATACATACCCAACAATAAAGAATTCAGGGTCTTCCTTCATGTAAAGACTTAGGCACGGATGATAAATGATTATGCAATATACTTCTCTCTTCCTCCCATCACGCAACAAACAACTGTCCTTTTGTGTATGTGAATTGTTTAAATAAGAAGCTACTGTCATGTTTGTTTTTAAATAAGAGAGAAAGAATGCAAATTCCCATTTTACAAACATGAAATCTTTTTTTACAATAAAAAAATCAAATGGAACAAGAGAATGAATATTATCAGAAGACAATTACCAATGACAATTAAACAACTGCTGCAGACCATCAGAGAGAATGAGCGTGTGTAGTACTAAGTCTTAAGATGTAAAAATTATTAACATCTGAACTTTCTTTAGGGACCACTATTCAAGGAGAAATACTTGTTTCTTTTTCCTGACAAAGACAATTTAGGCAGCTGTTCTCCAACTTCAATTTCTAGGGAGCTACATATTGAAACTGCCATCTGCAGGACAGCTTTTGTTCAGTTTGGAGACCACATCACAGGATATTTAAGAGACATGCCATGAAAGGGATACTGTCCCATAGTCAGGGTGTCCTGGATGTGGTGTTTATTAGGTGCACTTTCTTCATTTAATCTTGATTCAAAACCTCTCTCAATATGCAGGACTGGCAAATTCAACTTAATGACAAAAATACAACCCCAAAATATAAAAACATGTCTCCTGGGAAAGGGATGACCTAATAGAAATGATAAGAAAAAACAGACAATGGCAGATCTTATCATATTCAGAAATAACATGCTGGTAGCCTCTTCTAACTTACTCTAATCAGTGTAGCCATGCACTCCCCACATGCATTTCTAGTGCGCACTGTGAGCTGCAAACTATTAAGCAAAGTCTTCTTTCTTTACTCTCAAAAGGCTCTACCCAGCAGCTTCGGTAACAGCCAACAATGAGAAATGAGATTGCAGGTGCATACCTTAACCTCCTGATTGGTAAAAACCTCGACGTCCACCACACAGGCAACCAGAGTGGAAGCATCACAGTCCATGCTAGGGGCTGGCATTCCCCCTTCTGAATTTTCAATAAAGAGTTAGGTAACCTCAGAGTTGTGAGTGAAGAGAAGAGCCTCCAGAAAGATAATGCTGTGGCCAGGCCTGGGTGCTGCCTTGCCCTGGGGATGGACTGGAGGCTTGGGCACCTGGAGCCCGCTCGCACTGCACGCAGTCCTCCGCGTCTGAGGCAGCACAGCAGAGTAACGAACGGCCCGGCTCGCTCATGGCAATGACATCACCACAAAGACTGACACAAGCTGAAGCTTTTTTTTTTTTTTTTTCCTCCAAGCCTTTTATCTCTAGGCAGTGCAGTGGAGCAAATTGAACATGATTATGTGCTAAATCTGAACTCAGACTAAATCAATTCAGGCAGCGTTAGCTAGGAACTGAGTCATAGCTGTTGTTTCAGCCGAGTGCTTATGTTTGCAAAAAGCAAGGGGAAAAAATCTGACACCAGAGGTTCTGCTTTGTGGTGGGGTGTGGGGGGTAAATCTGCAGATGAGCCTCCCGAGGTTAAGGTCTGACAATTTTCTGCCTTAGAGATGAGCAGGAAGTCGAGGCATTTTGCAAATTGCTTGGCTCATGTTAATTGCTCTGTGACACTCGGAGCGGTCACACATGTTCTGGGAATCCTAATGCATCCCGGGCACGGGCTGAATAGAAATTCATTCTTGGAGTGACTAAAGAGATGGTCGTCAGTCATTTAGGCAGTCTGGAAAGAAGAGATAATTAGAGGTTTGTGGAAATTCTATTTGAGGCACATGAGTGCAGACCAGTAACTCTAAAAGCACCCTTCCAAGCTCGGGATTTCAGGCTGTCTCCAAGGTCATTCAAACCAAAAGCGGTCTGTAGAAAGGAGTTACAGCAAACGTCTCATGCAGGGACAGATGGCAGGGTCTAACCGGCAAACTCACTGATGTGGGTCACTGTCAGAACCTCGAGCTCTACTTTACCAGAGATTTTGAACACATACCTTTGCTTTCTCAGCCTCTTTATCTGATTGTGAATCCCTGAAGGGCGGAGATGTGGATAATTCACCTTTATATCCTGAGTCTCTAGCAGTATGCCTGGCACGAGTAGGCGATATTTGTCTTATAAACAAATGAACTAAACAGAAAATAGCATTCTTTCACAGTAGGAGACAGCAAAAAAATAAGCATCAAATTGTTTTTTATTTTATCATTAATTATACAAGTCCCAGTGGGATGCACAATGTGGTACAGGGTCTATTCCTAGCAGGAGGGCAGCTGCATCTTCGGTGACCATCAAAGCATCATGATTTAAAGCAGATTGGTACCTTCTGAACATACAACTGGACAAAGCATTCCAATCTTACATGCAGATGAGAAAGATGACGTCTCAGATTGAGGATAGAAGTTTCGTGGTTGGACTGCATTGTAATACATTTGACCTCAGTGTTCCTATTTAACAAGACGTTTTCATGCTAAAAGTAATCAGTCCATGAATACAGATATTTAGACTGATGAAACTATGTGTGTGCTCATGAGCTACTTACTATGTTGTCTAGGGCACTGTAGGGGATATGAAATCACACATGCATATAAATTCAACCAACACTTACTGAGAGATGACTAGGTGCAAAGCTCTGCACCAGATGCTTTACAGGATAAAATGATGAAAAAGCAAATGTTACTCTCTTAAAAAGGGCTTATAATTCAGAGGAGGAGAGAAGATATGAAGACAAATACTTACACAATGACAAGGCAGTGATGGTGGTGATTGAAGAGGTATAAACGTCATTTGGTAGGAGCACCAAAGAAAGGACAACGGATACTTAAATTAGATGCCATGTTAGAATGGCAGATGAATACCAAGGATGGGGATGAGACCTCTCTTCGGACTTTGAAACATGGGTAAGACTTGGGCAGCCCTCTAAGCTCTCCTGATTTTCCTTTCCAGGAAAAGTTGGACTAGAAATGGCCAGAGAAAAGACAGAATAGGTTATTTTGGGGGCAAAGTACATTGAGAGTTAAATTTGACTGGCAGCTGATAAAGACAGAGCAGAGAGAGCCAGATGATGCAAAGCCTGGAAGGGCATAGTGTCTATCTGGCCAATCACAGAGTGCAAGGAAAAGATTGGAGAGGGGGTAAATAGGGTCTATACATACATAAATAGAGCTAAATGTAAAGTATACATCAAGACGAATGTGAATTTGAATATCACTGGCGTCTGTTCAAGAATAAAAAAAGTGGTTATTTTTCCATATGCCACACATATCCCAAAACTTACTTTAAAAATTTCATAGCAGTGTCATGCTAGTAACAACTAGCTCTCTGAAAAGTGAGATTTGATTTGTAGTGTTTGCTAATTTCTGTGGTGTAAATACTCTCATTAAGGCTGATTTTCTTTTTCTTTTCTTTTCTTTTTTTTTTTTGCAGGATTTTTGTTGTAGGGTGTGTGCAATCACCAGAAAGACAGAGAAAGACAGAGAAACAGAAAGCAAGAAATCACCCCCAGGAGGGATGGCCACGCTGCAATCCCTTCTCCTCCATTCTCCTCTCGGGATCTTGGGCACGCATGCACATGCGCCCGGTGTGAGTTTAAGCCACCGGGTCTGGGACTCGAACCGCAGTCGACTACGTGGGAGTCCAGCGACATAGCCATTACGCTAACTGCTGGTCCTCACAGCAATTTTCACTACCTGAAATTACCCTTTTCATTTACAGCTGGGGGAGAATCGGCTGCCGTGGAAGTGCCTGGGGCGTGTGGGCATCCTGGTTAATGGCTACAAGGCCTTCGAACCCTGGTCTTGGACTACTCTCTGCCTCATCTCATATCAATACCGTCTCTCCTTTCCATGTCCTAGAGCCTTCAGTCTGTTTGGTGTCCAAAAACATGCCAAGCTCCTTTTCACCTTCGCACTTGCTAGTCCCTCTGTCTGAAAATATCCAGACCTCCTCATGGCTTGCTCCTTCTCATCATTCAGGTCTCAGCTCCAAAAGTCTTCCCCAATCAGCTGAAATAAAATATGTGCACATATGTGTGCACACATGCACACACACACATAGAATCAATCACTATCCTGGCATCTTTATTTTAAGATTATTCTTAGCATTTTTTTCACCTGAAATTACCCTGTCAGATATTCATTTATTGTTTATTACTTTTCTCCCCAACTAGAATTTAATTGCCCTAAAAGTAGAGATGTTTGCCTATTCTATTCTGTGCTCTACTTCCAAGGGCTAGAAGAATCCCTGGCACACAGGTATTATTCCAATAAATTCTTGAAGTATGAATGGATAAATACACGAGAGAATCTTAAAAGGCAAGTAGAGAGAATCAAATCAATAGAAGTGCCTCCCGATGCAGGAGTTGCAGGGAGTCCTGGTTGGGGGACACAAGGGCACATGAGTTCAGTGAATCCCAGTCTCTGTCACCTTTGCCCTGCCACGGCTCTGGTCAAGAGTGACTCTTCCAGATGAAGTAGCCAGAAAATCTTGGGATGCATCCAAACCACCACTTTTCTAGTGATTGATCACATTGAGAAAAAGCATACGCTATGACTGGACCCCTTAGCAACTTAGATATGCCCCTTCCCTTCAGTCAGGCAGTTCTCCAAGAGGATGGAGAACTGGGCTGAGGCACTCGTTTCCACCAGGGCAAGAGGAGATGCACACCTTCTAATCCCAGGGGTGGCTGTTGTAGTAGCAGCCAAGTCTGTTTTGCTAATGAGCATAGATGTTCCCGTTGCAGCCATGTGTTGTCAGAGGCTTTGGTTACTCTATGACTCCTTCTGGATCACTTAAGCTTGTGTTTAATGTTTATTAGACAGAATTTCAACATACTCAGAAGTAGAGAGAATACGATAATGAACCTTCATGTACCCTGGTGTAAGAATAACAAATGTGGGGTCAATCCAGCTTCCTCCCTGCCAGGGGTTCAGAGTGGACTGTAGTCGCCAGCCCACAACACAGCATCAGCATCCCTTGTTGGAAAGGCAAACCCCGTCCCCCAAGATAGAAACAAACACCCTGGAGGTGGGGCCATATCTGTAGTTTAACCAGCCCTGCGGGTGATTCTGAACCCCTGTTTCACCTCTCTTCCACCTTCCATAGCTCTCTAGGTTACCGTGAAGCAGATGTCTGACATATTTCATCTGTAAGTATTTTCATTTACAAATATCTCTAAAAGGCAGAAGACTCCTCTTTTGAAATCATCACACACCCTGAAATGCAAGAATAACCCCTCAGCATTAACAGATACCCTGGCAGAGTTCACAACGCCTCCTCCTCTCGCCACCAGCCTTTTCTTCCCCTCTCTTCATCTCATTCTACAGTCCTTCCTTTCCTCCTGTTTAATGGTGTGCTTATCTAAATTGGCATCCAATTAATTGATAGAGCTCATTTCCACCTCTTGGAGGTGTTTTCTTTTTCCCCTTGCAGTTCATTGTTAATAATGAAACCATGTTATTTGTCCTCGAATACCTCTCCCCATTTAGGTTTTCTTGATAAACTCCACATAGTGTCACGTAACTGGCTTCTCTATTGCTGGAAGGTCCTATTTGTTAGAATCGGAAGCTCAAGAGATTCAGATTTGGCGGGACTTCTTCATAGATACCTTGCATCTTTCTTTCAGGACATACAGAATGCCTGGTTCTCTTTTTATCAGCAACCTTTTATGCTTAATGCCTAAACTCATTCATTCATTCATCCGTCAGTAAAATGATGATATGAGGGGCTTCAAAAAGTTTGTGGAAAGTGGAAAGGATTAGTTTATTTCATTGCAGAAAATTTTTGAAATCATACATAGGCTTATTTGGAATACACAGTTTCCATGATTTTTTTTTTTGAAAACTCTCTAACATTTAGTTACTGTGAGTCAGTTTTTGTAAGACAAGTAAAATAAATGCTTGATTCTTTTTCTTTATAAACTAATTTTTTTTTGTAAATGACTATTATGATTTAAAAAGGATCATTGAGTTTTTTTTTTTTTTAAGTATCATATGAAGTCATGGGTTAAGCATGTTTGATGGATTTTAGTCCATTGTGTTTTATCTTATTTATACTCAAATTGCCTATCTTTGGCTAGTGAGGGTCTAATCACGTAGGCTCCCAGGTCATTCTGACAAGTCCCAGTAATCTTTGAGAGTTACCTTGCTTTGTTGTATGACAAAATGTTCCAGACTCTTGTTCATTTCCTGCCCCAGATAAAGTGACAGGCATTTCTCCAAGGAGCTCAGTTCTACTTAGTATTTCAATGTATTTTAAGATCACAATCTCTACACTTACAGTCACCATTTGCCCTGGGTTGGATATTGTTTATAAAATTGTTTTCAGTAGACAGAGCTAGGAAATAAATAAATAAATAAATTTTAAAGATAACATCCATGAGTTTGGTCTGATAATTTGTATTCAAATCTAGGATTATAGGATTTTTGCTGAAATTCATCAGCCCTACATCTGAATCCCTTTTTTCCATACCAAATATCTTGGTTCTTATCAATAGCATAGTCAGTCATTGGCCTTGACTCAATATATGGGCAGTGCCCTATAATCACAATATTTGTGCTACCAGGGGGGGTTGAAGATTTTTAAGTTTAATAATTTAAGACCCCATAAAGGACACACAAACTTATGTTTTAGTCATTTGGAATTGTTCCTCAATTCCACCAAATAGACACCAACTAGGTTCGTTTGTTTCACTCTGCTTTTGATTCCTAAGGGTTACTTTTCTTTATAAATTTAATTGTTTTGTAATTACAGAAAATACTTACACGGCTCAAAACCCAAACTACAAATCTACAAAGGAATCTTGCTTCTGGTTCCTCTACCACATTCCTTCTCTTCCATACATCTTCTTTGCTCATTTTTTCTCTCAGTTAAAAACCTTCTAACATATATGCATACATATTGTTTTCCCTTCTTTTCTCAAAAAAATGAGTTCACATTTTTTTGGTCTTGCTTTTATCACTAAAAAGCATATCGCTGGAAATCACTCCATATGATATGCAAAAATAAACCCATTCCTTTTTTACAGCTGTATAATTTTCCATGACGTGGCTTTACCAAAGTTTTGACAACTAGTTACCTGTTTGTGAACATCTGAGTTATTTACAGGCTTTTGCTAGTAGATTGTTCAGATATAAATAGACTATACTCATGTCTTTTCATATTTGCCATTGCTTTCTTTAGCACAGATTTTAGAAAAGAAATTGCTAGATTAGGCAAATCCATATATACTTTTGATGACTGTGGCCACATTCTCCTTTATAGAGACAGTACCTGATTTGCTTCTCCAGCAGCAATATACGAGAAAGTTTGCTTCCCTGCAGCATATGTTGGAGAACACATTGGACATTTGTCCATCTGGAGGATAAAATGTGACTAGTTCAGTGAAGCTTTGCATTTATCTTCCTATCGGCATGCTTAAGGACGTTTCTATATGAGAACCTGTCTAGAATTGTTCCAATTGATGCTTCTCTAATTTTTCTCCAGCTAATTTGGATTCTGTTTCTTTTCTTTTCTTTTCTTTTTCTTTATTTTTAAAGTTTTATTTATTTATTTATTGCCAGAGAGAGAGAGAAAACATTCCCTGCTGGGGTAAGGTCACATTGCCCTCCCTTTCCTCCATTTCTCCATCCTGTTAGGATTAGTTGCATACACACATGCCTGGGATATTTTTAAGTGGCCAAGGCCAGGATACTAACTGTGGTTGGTCAAATGGGATTCAATTCCTTACCCACAGTGTTTAACCACTGTGCTACACGGCCAATCTCTGATTCTGTTTCTGATACCAGCAAGTAAAAAGTCCTGACTGGGGAACCAGCAGTTAGCGTAATGGCTATGTCTCTGGACTCCCACGTAGTCGACCGCGGTTCGTGTCCCGGACCTGGTGGCTTAAAACTCACGCCAGGAGCGTGTGCGTGCGTGCCCAAGATCCCGAGAGGAGAATGGAGGAGAAGGGATTGCGGCGTGACCATCCCCCCTGGGGGGTGATTTCTCGCTTTCTGTCTCTATGTCTCTTGTCTGTCTGGTGAGCGCACGCGCCCTACAGTGAAAATCTCTCCAAAAAAAAAAAAAAAGTCCTGACTGCACAGTACAGTCTTGAATGAGTTTTTTAGTTTACATTACTTTTTTTTTTTTAGAGAGAGTTTTGCTATAGGTCACGTGCACTTGCCAGAGAGAGAAAGACAGAAAGCAAGAAATCACCCCTCCCCAGTGGGGATAGCTATGCCTCAATCTCCTCTCCATTCTCCTCTCAGGATTTTGGCATTCATGCACATGCTCCTTGTGTGAGTTTTAAGTTGCTGGGTCCAAGACGTGAATCATGGTCAACTACATGGGAGTCCAAGGACAACCATTACACCATTTGCCAGTCTCATACTATTTGAGTGAAGTGGAACATTAGTTCATGTGCTTAAGAGTTGTTTGCATTTCTTCTGCAATACTTCACTATGGAGGGCACTGCATACGGAAGCCATCTTAAGAGCTATCCGCCATCTTAGAAACCCTTGGGTTTCACTTTCATTTCCTCACTGAGCAAACCATTTCCCAGAAACCATGTAACCAACTGTCAGAAACTATGTAACCAACTGTTCTTCCCCTGGGGCAGATAGGTTTCTAGGCAACAGGAGAGATAACTGTGCCTCTCCTTGGCTGGACGTCTGTTTGAAGTTGTCAGACACTCGCCAATTGGTTGAACTAGAATCCCTAATTTACATTTAGGGCAGCTTCCAGGACACCAATGATTGGTCCATGCTGTAATACTTTTTTTGCATTTCAGGCAACCAATCAATGCCCACCAGCCTGTATATAAACTCGCCATTCTTCCTTAATAAACTGAAGACTTGATCAGCACCTCGTCTTGTCTCCACTCTGTGTATCTGTGTGAGTTTGTCCCTTTTCTCGCTCCCTCACCCAGGTTACTGTTAGACTGTCCTGCGAGTTGGGACACTTCACCTCTGATTCTTCATCACAGGCCATCACAGTCTTACATGAGGGTTTTGCACCTGATATTCCCTCTGCCTGGAATGCTATTTCCCCCATCTTAGCAGCATTTGCTCATACACAGCGTTTAGCTCTTCCTTAAGCTCAAGTGCCCCCTCCTCAGGGAAGTCTGCCCTAATTATTTTATCTAAGAAGCATCTCACTCACTATCTCCTAGCTCTGATTTATTTTTATTCCAGGCACTGATCATGAGCCAATGCTACATGTTTATTTGTGCAGTTCTCTCTCTCACATTGGAATGCAGGCTCTATGAGGGCAGAGTTCCTCTCTCTGCTCACTGCAATATTGCCTAATGCGGACAACAGGGCCTGCCACTCAGTGAGGGGTCTGTGAATGTGTTGCACGAATGAATATAAATGAGTGGAATCTGTTGGTATGAAAGCCACCTGAGACCAGCTACTATTGAGGATATAAACGAGAAGTACAGGGATCTTCAAAAGTTCATAGAAAATATATACTACGAAAAATTTGCATGGATTTAAAAAACTGTGCACCAAAATAAATCTGTACTTTAATTCTATTTTCCATGAACTTTTTGGAGTCCCTTTACAAATATATAAAATAGGTCCCTGCAAAGGAGGGTGACCCTGAAGAAGGAAACTGAGGCACATGAGGGTGACTTGGGTACATGGACAAGGGAGATGGTGTGGTGGGGGCAAGGGAGACCCATGATTAATAAGAGGGACATTGAAAGGGAAGAGGAGGAACAGGGACTGCAGTCCTTCTCCCCCCAATTCTGCTGTAATTCATGCTAAGTGACAGCTGACTTAATTGGAGAGTAGCACTGCCTTCATCCCACCCCAGCCATTGCTATTTCCTCTTCCCTTACTTTCCCCTCCAGGTCCAAAGGTCTGACCTGCCACCTTGATCCATCCTTTAGGAATACATCTTTCCCCTTTCCATCCTTGACATCTGAGTCAGATGGTGCATTTACACTGGGCAGTGCTATGCCTAAGAAGTTCACACACTTTTAAAATGATAGAGATGAAAGTAAACAGAGTGTTTGCTCAGCACCCCTGTCTTTTAGACATTGCATTCTCTGGAAACTGCCCTTCCTTCTCCTCCCACACTGGATTTGTCTGAAGGGAGCCCTGAGCAGACCACAGCAGTTGGAGTTCTCAGAAGGATTTTCTAAATTAAAACTGGGTCAAGAGCACCAGTTCCCTGTGGTACCAGGAGCCTGGGTCTATCGATGGCCACGGTTTTCACATGTGCCTTTAAATAAAGCTCAGTTCAGACAGAGCAGACAGAACCAGTGCACACGTCCTGAAAGCAGCAGAGTCCTGATTTTCATTATTCAACTCTTCCCTTGGTTATTTTAAATCTTCTGGTATTATCTCAACCAATTGTCCCAAATTAATTCAGATACTGTTTCTATGACTAACAAACGAAAAAGTCCTGGCCTATCCACATACATAGAATGCCCTAGATTAAGTAACAGGGGACAATGGAGTGGGAGCAATCAACAGGAGTCAGATATTCAGGTCTCCAAATAGCTCCATGGAACCTCTTTCCTCCCTGCAATCAGTTTTTATTTAAATAAGTGTTTTTCCTTTTATTATTTTTTTCATTTCATTTTCTTCCATACATTCAATCACGTTATTATTTGTCTTACAAAATGGATATTTAAACAGATGAACATTTCTCCCTAGTACTCTTGATAAAACTACAAAATATCTTCAACAGATAATACCATATCTCTTTGTGCCATTAATGCTTTGCCTCCCTGCCCCTTCCCCAAATGTCCTTCCTCAGACCCTCCTCTTTAACACACACTATATCTGGACTGCAATCTGTTTTGAGGCAAGGACTTTGGCATAATCCTAAACTTCCTTCTTGAGATCATAGCAGAAATCTCAGCATTAATTTCTGCCAAGAAAACTTCAGGACAGAATTTTCTATCTCCATTTCCTTCACTTTACTAACCTCCCTTTTAGGTTTTAGCACTATCTAATGAGTTTTGAGCCACTTGCTTTGAAAATCTGCATTGGGTCTGATACTTACATTAGTTTAGAATGTCCTATGTATTGTTTTATGGTTTCTCAGTTTAACTTGGAATTTAACTATTACACCATCATTTTCTTAGGACTAACTTAGTGAGGATATTCTGTAAGCATTCATATGCACTAAGATATCCATATTTCACAATGGTACCCTTTAGAGATGAAGCAATTGTCTAATGTCACAGAGCCAGCCAGTAGTAGAACTAGGTTAAATTAAAAAAGTTGGCTCTCAAAGCATGCACTCTTAATTTTTCAACTTTTCTGTTACAAAACTAACTTTTTTAGAAAAGTGCAGTTGCATCTGAAAGAGTTCCAGTTGTGATGTAAAGTCTGGACTAGAACACAACAGAGGTAGGAAGGAAGGAAATTGAAATCTCAAAATAACTTCAGGAGGATAGCAATCAATGTGGCTGATTTGTTGTTGTTGTTGTTTGTTTGAATTCTCTACCTAGCAATGAAGAACCAAATTAGGCAATGAGGAGTGGTGGAGACATAGTAGAAATAGGAGAGAGAATTTGGTGACTCGACTGGAGGGAGTAAGGTTGTCAGATACAGAGAGGAAGATGGTGTACAGTTAAGTCTTATGTTCAAGAAAAAGAACAGTGACAAGAGTGGGTTTTGGAAAGGGATGAAAGGTCTCATCCTCAGGCAAAATCAAGAAAGACTCCAATAAAAGAGAGCAGGACATCTGATATGAATCAAGGTCTTATGAGCAATGTTGGGGGGTTTGTTTAAAGACAAGAAAAAACCTCATTTGGCTGGAATGGAAAATCTGGGCAGGGCAATGGTAGCTTAAGATATAATAAGATTGGAAAGAAAGATTATAGCCACATAGATGAGGACTTTGGGTGCCAGAGTGCCCTCTGTAAGATACAGAGAACTATCAAAAGTTTCTGAAAATGTCTGCACATTACACTGAATTGGAGTGGAGAAGAACTGTGAAATGTGGTGACTGCAAAACTCTTGCCAGAGGCAATAATGGGCTGGCTTATGGATACATAATTTAAGAAGTGGAATGATTATGAAAAACACCATGGTGACAGAATGTTTAGGATTTAACAATTAATTGGCTGTCAAGTTAATGGCCTGGGGATGAAGGGTAAAGTGAAGAGGAAAGCAGGTTGAAAGTAAAAAGAAAAAAGAAAGGTGGAAAGAAGGATCAGGGATAAACATTCAAAGATTCAAAATTTCCAATCTGGGTAGATTTTGGTAACCTTATCTACAGTGACTTAGTTACAAAGGTGACAAGAATAAACTGTGATCAGTTTTACACAAACATCACAACAAAGTACATATACACATTTGTTCACTTCGATCTTTAGCTCTAATGTCACTAACCTTTATATTAATGAAAAAATTAAAAAGAAGGGGAAGGAGAAAAACAGACTATGACTTACAGGGATAATAGGTGCTGGTCTTTATTGGTACTACATAGGAAAGAGCATTATTGCATTACCATCATTGTTCTGACTAATCAAAACTCTGGAAACAGGTTCCTTCTCATCGTATGCCTACTCCCCTCATGCTACAACATATAGCATAGGAAAAACAATGCACACGTCTAAGAATGTGGCCTTTCTAATCACTACTATTTTGAAAATACCCAGACCTGGGACCAGCAGATGGTTTAATGGTTATGTCACTGGACTCCCATATAGTTGACTGTGGTTTGAATCCTGGACCTGGCAGCTTAAAACTCAAGTTGGGTACATGTGCATGGGTGCCCAAAATCCCAAGGGGAGAATGAAGAAAGGGTTGTGGAAAGACCAACCCCCCTGGAGGGCGATTTCTTGCTTCCTGTCTCTGTCTCTCTGGAGAGTGAATGCACTCTACAGCAAAAATCTCTAAAAAATAATAAAAAAATAAAATGCCCAGAGTTTAGCTTGAATTGTAAATATGTGAAAGCATTTGATGAATACTGGTCTTTATTTGAATTTAAAGTGCAAAAATACTTCTGGAAAAGCAAATGGACCAGTTTGAGACCTGAATTCCTAAATTTCTCAGCAAGCCTTCTCTTCTTCCTGTGGTCCCTTGTTTAAACTGTGACATCACCTTTTACCAGGGCATCTCGTGTCACAACTTCAATCATCTTTGATTCCTCCCATTGGCAGTCCATAGCTTGACTAGGGTTAGGAGCTGATTGATCCAGAAAGGGTTCAAATGTAAGTAGGTTTCAGAGCTGGTTGATCCAGTGAAGTTATCAGATGTCTCTGTCTCTCTGACTCAATTTTCTGAAAGACAGTATCATTCTAAAGCTGCTTCCCAGGATGGCTACAGGTAACAACTACTGTCCCTATTTCATCCCACTATTGGACCACACAGGTTACTTGTTCACTTCTGAGCATGACTGTGGCTAAGAGTCCCAGAGATTCATAACGGAAGCAACGAGAAGCATAGCCATGAAGCTGGGATGTATTTACGTGCATAAAGAGAGGTGGCTGAAAGTCCACCAAAGGTTTGTTTCCTCCTCTCCAGTATAGGATTGTTTCTGCAAAGTGGTTTCCCAATCAGGACCCACTTCAAGTGTAATCCTGTGACTGAGTTCTGGACAACAGAGTGGGAGCAGAAATAATGTATGCTGCCTTCATGTCTAGCCTATAAAAGCCCCCTTTAGTGTCCTCATTTCTCTTCTTCAAACCGACCTTGGGAACTAGATGTTGAAGACGGTAGAGACTCAATCATCCCAGGTCTCTGAATGACTGCATGGAGCACACTCCAATTTCCTTCATCATACTCCTCTACCACACTGCAAATGGGGTAGGACATGAGTGGGCAATAAACTTCTCTCATAAGACCTTGAGAATTTTATGGTCTATGTGCTTAGCAGACAGCATTGCCTTAACTAATATAGGATGTGTGTGCTGAAGTATGTTTCTGTGAATGAAAAAATCTGATTTTACACAAAATGAAAAGCCCAACAGGAGTAGAACCAGAAGCAAGATGATTTAATTCTCAATTGTGAAAAGGGTTTAATTTTAAATTTAATTTGAATCTCTTTACTTGGCAAATGAGCAGGTAGACATAGCGTTATCTGATGTGTGTTAGCATGTGCCAAGACAGGGACCATGGGAAAACAATGGAGCTTCAGAAAAGGGCAGGACAGCAGAAAAGGTAAAATAAATAAGGCCAGAAGAGAAATTTTCTGATAAAGTTTATAAATTTTTCAAAAGCTAAATAGATACTATGATTGATAAAATTTAGAATAAATCATCAGAATTATGTCAGAAATATAAATAAGAAATAATTAGGAAAACACTATGATTATGTCACTGGATCTTGTCAAAGTGCAAATTGCTAATGCCCTGTACTTTAAAAAAATTGCACTCACCTAAAATGGCAGGTGGTGATATTGAATTGCTAGCTGTATTATTTCTAATAACTCCAGGGTCATCCTAAGAGGAAGGAATCTAGAAAAGTACATGGCTGGCCGATATCTTTTTCATTTATTTTCTCTTTTTTAGGGAGCAGTTGTAGTAAATCAAAACAGAGAAAGGG
>NW_006159732.1:2594994-2625341 GCF_000334495.1 Tupaia belangeri chinensis
GGGAAAGAGGAAGAGGTAAAGGGGCCAGCAGATGGTGTAGTGATTAAAGTGCTGCAGTCCCACATACTCAACTGCTTTCTAGTGCTAGACCTGACAGGTTGGAACTCACACCAGGTGTGCACACAAACCCAAAATCCTGAGAGGAGAATGGAGGAGAAGGGATTACAGCTTGGCCATCTTTCCTTGGGGGTGATTTTTTGCTTTCTGTTTTGCACATGCCCTATAGCAAAAAAAGGTCTCGAAAAAAAGAGGAAGGCGTAAGAAGTCACATAGAAATGCACAAGAGAATTTAGAAGATGGCATGTTGGTAATACATATTTGTACCATCTGGATTGAAATGTGTCTGGGAGTACCTGCCGGGAATTAGGACCTTTGTAAATTCTGGAACTTTGATATATCACATTCTTTTTTTTTTTAATTCTAGAAATATTTTAGTACAATCATAGTATAGTTATGAAGTCACATTTAATCCACTGAATATACTCAAAGTATTAATAAAAATACTATACATATTTATTCAATACTTTATAGTTAAAGTATCTGATTTTTACTGATGAGATTAATTATTATATTTGTTAATTTCACAGTGCTAGTCAAATTGCATATAAGTTTGTGGATTATGATAGTGGGGCTTCAGTCCTTTATCTGAAATCTAAGTATCAAAAAGTGTTTTTATTTAATGCCACAATATTTAAATCCTAGAAAAACAGTCAACCAACTTAAGGCAAGATATTAAAACTTTTATACAACTTTAATTTGGAAAAAAGGAATACTTTATCAAAGATCAAGAATGCCTTAACATTTAGATACCTATAGATGCTTTCAGAAACGACTTTGAATGACTGGTATTTATGGTGGAGTATAAGTGTACCTTTTAATACTCTGCTGGTGAAAATGCTACTTGGAATAATGTTACTAGAACAGAAGAGCCCTAAAACATAGAGAGAGGAAGAAATTTCCACTTTTATCTAATGTAGCAAGTTATAGGAGACCACTGTGCCTCTCTCTCTCTCCACACACACACACACAAATACATAAATACATAAAATAAAAGCCTAGCCAATACAGTTTTTAACTCCTCTCCCAAAAAGGTGATAAAGAAGCCTAAATAAACTAAATTTTATAAAACAATAAGCCTTTCCCATGGGAGAAGAAGTACTTATTTGATTTCATCCTTGGTATAGTTGTGGGCGAAAAGGAGATACTATGTGAATTGGAAGGAAACCTTATGGGTTCATGTAGGCTGGGACCATAGGTTAGAATCCCAAAGAGTCACTGCCAATGAGTAAATCTGTAAAAATCAAGCCTTTATCCAGACCAAACTTAAAATAAAGGGAAAAAAAATCTATGGTATGGAACCAGCAGTAGTCATAATGGCTATGTTGCTGGACCCTCATGTAGTTGACCACGGTTCAAATCCCAGACCTGGTGGCTTAAACTCACATCAGGTGCATGTGTGTGCATGCCCAGGATCCTGAGAGAAGAATGGAAGAGAAGGGATTGTGGTGTGGCCATTCCCCCTGGGGAGGTGATTTCTCGCTTTCTGTCTCTCTGTTTTTCTGGTGAGTGCACATGTCCTATAGCAAAAAATACCTCTCAAAAAAACAAAAACAAAAACAAAAACAAACAAACAAAAAACTCCATGGTACAATATGAAGTATTCTAACATAGGTATAATTGGAGACCTAAAAATAGAACAGGAAAGAATGAGGCAGAAGAAATATTTAAAGATGTAACAGCAATTATTTTCCCCAAATTGATTAAAGTTAGTAATGCACAAGTCCAAGAAGCTCATGAAGTCCCAAGATAACCACACCTAGACACATAATAAAATGCAAAAACTCAACATTAAGGAGAAAATATTAAAGACAGGAAAAAAAGACATTGTATATAGGAAACCAACAATACAAGTTATGATTTACTTCTAAAAACAACAATGGTAGCTAGAATACAATGGAAACAACATATTTAAAGTCAAGAAAGAAGAATAGATAAACTATTAACCTCAATTTCTATATCCATCAAAAATGGCCATAAAATAGGAAAGCAAAACCTTATATATACTGCTGCTGAAAAACTAAAGTGGTATAGTCATATTATAAAGGGATTGGAAATGTCTTTAAAAAGAAAAACATAAAGTTAACATGTAACCCAGGAATTCCACTATTAGGTATCTATCCAAGAGAAACGAAGACCTAGGTTGACACAAAAACTTAGGAAACATTCATAAGTGTATTATTATAATAGCCCCAAAGTGAAAACAATACAAATGTTATCATCTGGTGAATATACAATAAAAATGTATGCTCATAAATGTATTCTTAAAGTATTTATTCATACAATAAAATATTTAGTATATTCATCAATAAAAAAGTAATAAACTACTGACATGCTATAACACAGTATGCTGAATAAGAAAAAGCAATAGACCACATATGACATGATTCCCTTTATAGGAAATTTCCAAAAAAGTAGATTAATGGCTATGTGGAACTGGAAATGAAAAGAAAACTGTCTCCAAAAGGGCATGAACAACATTTGGGAGAATAAAATTTTTCTAAAACTGGATTGTGATGATGGGTATACAACTCTGTAAATGTACTAGTAACTGTTGAATTGTATGCTTAAAATAGATGGATTTTATGGTAATTCATGCCTCAATAAAGTTATTAAACAATGTAAAGACAATTTTTTTAAAAAAAAAGTCACTTCGAAAAGAAAAACACAGGCTTAACAAATTCACTGGTTACACATTTGCATTTCTAGAAATGATTTTTTCAAAAAATATTCTTTAGAATAAAGGGAATACTAATTAATGGAAACCAAGATTGACAGGAAGGGAGGAAGGGCATCCAAAGGAATAAATTAAGGGATAGACAAGAACCTTTTATTACATTTATTTTTAAATTCTTTAAAAGACTATTAACTATTTAAAGTAAAATAATAGTGAATGTATGGTTTACAGAATATATACAAGTAAAATAGATGACAAGAGCACAAAGTGAATGAAATTATACTGTTGTGATGTTCTTACTTTCTAAAGTAATATAAGTTAAAGGTAAACTATAGTATGTAAAAGATTTACATTGTAGTCTCTAGACTACAACAACTATTAAAAAATAACAAAAGGAGGACCCAAAAACTACACAAAAGAGATGAAATAGAATACTAAAAAATAATTTATTTACTCAAGAGTGGGCAGAAAAGGAGGAACAGAGTTATATAGATTAGATGGAACAAATAGAGTACAAATGTCAAGATGATAGACTAAACCTGACCATATTAATAGCCACTCTAAATGTAAATGGATTGACATTTAACATTTAAAGGACCCCAAATAGAATCATCCCAAGAAGATCTTCTCCAAGACACATTATAGACAAATTGACTAAAACAACAGACAAAGACAAGATACTAAGATTGGCAAGTGAAAAACACCAAGTTACCTACAAAGGATATCCCATCAGGCTAACAGCATACCTCTCATCAGAAATAATGTGAGTGAGGAAAGAATGGGAAAATATATTCAAATTGTTAAGGGAAAAGCAATTTCAACCAAGAATACTGTACCAGGCAAGACTATCCTTCATACAGGAAAGAAAGACAGGAACATTCTCAGATCATCAAAACCTGAAAGAATTTACCAACACCAGACCATATCTCCAAGTTTTTTTCTTTTCTTTTCTTTTTTATTTTTTATATACATTCAATCACATTATTTAGCTTACAAAGTGAACATTTCAATATGTGAACATTTCTCCCCAGTCCAGTTGATCAAAATATCTTCAACCAATAACACCAAACCTCCCCATCCTGTCAATGCTCTGCTTCCATATCCCTCCTCCAAATGTCCTTCCTTAGGCCCCACTCCTCCACACACACCACATCTGGCATTAACCCCCATCTCTTGTGTTTGTACAACCTTAGGCCAAGAAGTTCTCAAAGGAGTGCTATACCAGGAAAATTAAATACAGACACACAGAAATAGAGTTCAAAAACTAAGAAAATGGCCAACTTAATCATAGGGTCAAGTCTGGAGTTGAATATTATAACCCAGAATTCAATCAGGAAGATCAAATCACAACAGAGGATAGATAAAGTACATGAGACTGAACTGGCGAAATAGTATTTTATAACTTTTGACTAAAACATTGCTGATTTTCTTCTAGGCTTTGTTTTCTGGTTTTAAAGATTTTTGTCCTGTCTTGAGCTGTCGATAGGTTCATGTACCTACTATTTGAACAGAATCCTTACCCATTTCCTGGCTTTAAATTTAAGCAAAGTTCCTTAGCAATTATTTGATTTATTTAAGTTAAAACTGCTTTTCTTGAAATTACCACCTGAACTTGCTATCGGAAGTAATTAGATTATTTAAGAAATTGTGTGATCAATAAAATGTGGGGGGAAAAGGAATGGAAGACAACTGTAGACACCAGAGATAATGTGGGAGGAGGGTGGGAAAGAACAGAGGGTCAGAATAGGGGTTAGGAAAAAAATATATATATTATATATATATATGGAACTAGAAATGGAAAATTATTGATGATAACATGCATGATTAAGCCATTATGTAGTATATTCTGGATGGGAAATCACATTTTGTATGCTATGACAATGCTTAGGGAATGAATGTAAATTAGTTAAAAAAAGGTTTCAGAAAAAAAGCTCATGGAAATACTTGTAATGGGAAAACTATGCATGAATTTCAAAAAGTTTTTGCACCAAAATAAATTCATACTTTAATTGTAAAAAAATAAGAGAAAAACAAGAGTACTTCAAAATTTTCATGTAAAAATGGAATTAAACTATGAGTTTATTTTGGTACATAAACATTTGGAAATCCATCCATAGTTTTCTCATGATACACATTTTCTATAAACTTTTTTGAAGACTTCATATATTATTAGAATTGTTTTACTATTTTAACCCTTGTGCACACACACACACACACACACACACACACAGACACACAAAGGAAATCTATGCACAGTTTTTTCGTAAGAAGAAGTTCCATAAACATTTTTCTTTTTAAATATTTTATTCAGGGGACCAGCAGTTGATGTAATGGCTATGTCGCTGTACTCCCATGTATTCGACCACAGTTCAAGTCCCAGACCCAGTGGCTTAGACTCACGCTGGGTGCCTGTGTATGCATACCCAAGATCCCGAGAGGAGAATGGAGGAGAAGGGATTGCGGTGTGTCCATCCCCCCTGGGGGGTGATTTCTTGCTTTCTGTCTCTCTGTGTCTCTCTTTCTGGCGAGCGCATGTGCCCTATAGAAAACAAGACAAAACAAAACAAACAAAAACTCTCCCTAAATGAATGAATGAATATTTTATTCAATCATTTTGAATATATAGTATTTTTTAAAGAACTATTTAATTTTATTATTATTATGATTTTAAATCTGCTATAGGGCATGTGTACTTACCAGAGAAAGACAGAGGGGGAGAGAGAGAGAGAGAGAGAGAGAGAGAGAGAGAAAGAGAGAGAGAGAAAGCAAGCCACCACCAGGACTCAAATTGCAGTCAGCTATGTGAGAGTCCTGCACCTTAACCACCACAACACTTGCTGGCTCCTCCATGAACTTTTTGAAGACCTCCTTGTGTATGCATGTGCTTGTGTGCATGTACATGCATTACATAAAATCTGAAGAGGCACACTGATTGAAAGCAACAATTAGAAAAATATAAACCATGCACAGTAAGCATAGGGACGTTGGTGTGTCTATATTACCAAAGCAGATTTTAAGACAAAAAGAATAAACAGAGATAAAGGTATAAACATATGTAATTTTAAAATCAGGAAAGTGTAACAATCCTAGATGTAAATACGCCTAAAACAAGAATTCAAAACATATGAAGCAGAATTTGACAGAACTAAAGAGAGAAAGACGTACAGCTGTACAATGATAGTAGGATATTTTAACACCTCTCTCAGAAATTGATATGAAAAAAAAATCAGTACAGATAAAGATTTGAACAACCGTAGACTAACTTGACCTAATTCGTAGTTATAGAACACTATATTCAACAACCGAATAATGCACATTTTTTTCAGATGTACATGAAACATTTGCCATGATAGGCCATAAACTGGGCTATAAAACAGGTCTCAACAAATTGAAAGGAATAAAAAACATAGGCAAGCGCTACTCAAAATGGGGTCTCTAAAACCCTTTCAGAAAGTCCACAAGGTCAAAACTATTTTCAAATACTGAGACATTTTGCCTTTTCATCCTCATTTTCTCAGGAGTGTACAGTGAGATTTTCCAGAGGCTGGATAACACATGTTGATACAACAAAGTGAAAAAGGGGCAAATGTGAAAATCCTTTGTTTTCTAATTAGGCCAAGCATTCAAGAGATTTGTGAGAATATAATGACAATGTAAACCATTGTCACTCTTCTTGCTATTTGGGGGGGGAGGTGGTTGAAAAATACAGTTTTTCATTAAAATGTTATTTATGGTAATAAGTTTAAAGGTTTTTCTGTTTGCTTGTTTGTTTTAGTTTTTGCTATAGGACGTGTGCATTCTGTGTGCATCTGACAGAGAGTGGGAAAGTGAGAAATCACCCCTCAGGGTGTGTTGGGGTGCACACACCACAATCCCTTTCCTTCATCTCCTCTTGGTACTCTGGGCATGCACATGTGCCCAATACATTTTTTTTTTTTTAGAGGTTTTTCACTATAGGGTACGTGCACTTGCCAGATAGACAGAGAGAGACAGAGAGACAGAAAGCGAGAAATCACCCCCCAGGAGGGATGGCCATGCCACAATCCCTTCTCCTCCATTCTCCTCTCAGGATCTTGGGCATGCACGCACACATGCCCAGCGTGAGTTTTAAGCCACTGGGTCTGGGACTCAAACCACAGTCAGCTACATGGGAGTCCAGTGACATAGCCATTACGCTAACTGCTGGTCCCTGCCCAATACGTTTTTCAAGCTGCCAGGTATGGGACTTGAACCAAGATGTCAGCCATCTGAGATCAAGTTGCCTTAATCTCCACACCCCTTGACCTGTCCAATATGTGTCTACTTTTAATATATGTCTGTTTTAATTCCTAATATGCCAAATCAAATAAATATAATTCACATAAAAGATCTGTGCAGTTTAAAATAATTTTTTATAGTTTAATGATTCTGAGACCAAACTTTTCAATAATGGCTTACATAGAATATGTTCTCTGACCACAATGGAATTAAATTAGAAAAGACATCTAGAGGGACCAGCAGATGGCAAAATGGTTATATCATTGGACTCCCACATAGTTGACCGCAGTTTAATTCCTAGACCTGGTGGCTTGAAACTCAAGCTGGGCGTGTGTGTGTGTGTGTGCCCAGAATCTCAAAAGGAGAATGGAGGAGTTGGGATGGCAGTGTGGCTATCCCCCTGGGGGATGATCTCTCACTTTCTGTCTCTCTATCTCTCTCTCCTTCTGATGAATGCATATGCCCTATTGCAAAAATCTTTCTCTAAAAAAAAAAAAAAAAGAAAAAAAATTAGAAAAGACATCTAGAAATCCCAGGTGTTTGAAAATAAAACTATACTCTTCTGACCAACCCTTCAAAGAGGAAATCTAAAGGGGAAAAAAGAATCTAAACCAAATGATAATGAAACAGTATATAGAAACGTGCCGGATATGGCTAAGATGGTACTTAGAAATTAACAGCTTTGAATGTCTATGTTAAAAAGGAGAATGTGAAACAATGAGTTTTACACCACTTTTACAAACTCAAGAGACAAAGAAAGGACACTTCTCAGTTCATTCTATGAGGGCAACATAATCCGAATGCCGAAATTTGATAAAAATACTGAAGTAAATATGTATAATCTTTTATCCTATGGCATTCTTCAAACAAATCAACACCAATATAGATTAATATTTATGCACAAGAAATAGAATAGTAAAACAATTCTAATAACACATGAAGTCTTCAAAAATGTTTGTAGAAAATGTGTATCATGAGAGAACTATGCATGTATTTCAAAATGTTTATGCACTAAAATAAACTCAGTTTAATTCCATTTTTACATGAACATTTTGAAGTCCCCTTGTATATTTCTAATTACTAACTAGTTAAATAAATTATGATAAATATATGAGATGAGCTATTATGCACCATTTAAAGCATATTTTCAGGCTAGTTGGTAGCGCAGTGGTTAAGGTGGCTGAATTCTACATAGCTGACTCAGCAATTTGAGTCCTGGACCCTGTTGCTTGACAAACACAGCTGTTATGTGTGTGTCTGTGTACAAACCCTGAAAGAAGGATGGAGGAGAAGGATTGCCGTGTGGCCATCTTCCCTGGGGGTGATTTCTCACTTTCCCTCTTTCTCTCTCTGTCTTTCTCTGGTGAGCATGTATGCCCTACTGGAAAAATTAAACAAAAACAAAAACAAAACACACAAAAAAACAAAAAGTATGTTCTTAAAGGAATTAATACTGTGGGGAAAGATGCGAGTAAATTATTTATGTAGTTGCATCTTATTAATGTATGTAACACACAGACATATAGGAAGCCTAAAAAAAATGCACCAAAATATTAATAGTGTCTAACTCTGGATAGAAAAGATTGTCTGTAATTATGGTTTTCTTTTCAAATTCTGCTATATTTTTCAAATCAGCTACAATATAATTTATTTTTATTTTTTATTTTTGGAGAGGTTTTTGCTACAGGGCGCGTGCGCTCGCCAGACAGACAGAGAGAGACAGAGAGATAGAAAGCGAGAAATCACCCACCAGACGGGATGGCCACGCTGCAATCCCTTCTCCTCCATTCTCCTCTTGGGATCTTGGGCATGCACACACATGCGCCTGGTGTGAGTTTAAGCCACCGGGTCTAGAACTCGAACCACGGTCGACTACGTGGGAGTCCAGCAACATAGCCATTACTCTAACTGCTGGTCCCATACAATGTAACTTTAATAATGGGGAGAAGACCCAACTAGTTGTTGGATAATGTAGTATCACAGTTCACTCAATGATATTTCTCTAAGAACCTTTAAGATCAATTAGTTTTAGGGGCCAGTAGTTGGCGTAATGGCTATGTCGCTGGACTCTCACATAGTCGACTGCGATTTGTGTCCTAGACCCGGTGGCTTAAAACTCATGCCGGGCGCGTGTGCGTGTGTGCCCAAGATTCTGAGAGGAGAATGGAGGAGAAGGGATTGCGGCATGGCCATCTCCCCTGGGGGGTGATTTCTTGCTTTCTATCTGTCTCTCTCTGTCTGTCTGGCAAGTGCATGCGCCCTATAGCACAAACCTCTCCAAAAAAAAAAAAAAAAAAAAAAAGATCAATTAGTTTTATATCTGCATTTTTTAGGCCGTTTTGCCGGCCCCTCCTACTGATATTTTAATAATATTTTTCATGTTATCTAAAATATTCTAATTCACTAAAATCTTAAATTAAGACAACCATTAAAATTAAAACAATCAGCTACATAAAAAAGCTTAATGGTCTATCAGAGAATTTTGGCAAAGTAAATTAAAACCATTCATTGTTTCAAGTGCCCAGGTTTCACCCAGAGGAAAGTTCAGCTTAAAAGATCATTTCACTTCCAGCAATTGGATTGACTAAGAGATATCTGCTTAACAGAAACTTCATCAAAAAACAAGCCATGTTCTTTCTTAGCATATATATCAAGCCTGTGCAATAATAAACAAGGAAGACCTTGTATTGTTCCAAGTCTGGAAAGGCTAACTTGGCTATCGAGTGTAGGACCTGAGCAGGATATTACACTGTGATGGAAACTGAAGCAGCCCTTCTTTTCAACCATAAAGACTAGGCACCCAGTGATAGCGCATGTAGAAGAACAACTAAAAGAAGAAGCCTGTGTTCTCTGTGTTTAGGAAACTAATTGACCATTTTGTGGTGCCTTAGGGGCTAAATTCAGATTCAGCAGGCAATGAGAAAGTGCTTCTTAATTCTTCAAATATTTAATTAAGTGGGGAAAAAAATGTACATTCAGTGGTAGGACTAACATGAGATCACAACTTTCCATGATCTAATTGTTATGTCCTCTGTCCTAAAATAGCCATAAACTAAAACAAGAATCCTGGACAATAACTAACCTTTCCTCTGTGGTACAAGAAATATCTACTTAGGCAAAGAGCTCAGGGACCCCTTTCTTTTATAATCCCATTTCGAGGGGCTTCCCTCCTCTGCACTTAATCTGGAACCCCCCTACCACCTGCCCTTGGCATGCCCCTGGAGCTCCCTCTAGCCACATCTGACGGTACTGCTGATGCACATATTCTGTCAATGGGAGTCAAGGAAATCAGAGGTCAGGTTCAGATTTTGCTCCCAACTGCTTGGTGAACTTGGGAACTTGATGACTTGGTAAATGTCACTTACTATCTCTGGGCTCTAATTTCCTCCACTGCTAGAGGAGCAGATTGAGTCAAGCAGGAATGGCGTCTTGGAATGTTAATATTCTGAGGTCATTGTCTGAACTCCCAGGGAAGAACAATCAACAATGTCTGCCAAGTGATGGTGGATTGGGGGGTAGGGGTGTGTGGGAGGGGTGGATAGTGAGGATAACCCTTCCACATATGAAATGCATGAAATTAAATAACACTTTAGTAAGACATTTTCTCCAAACTTCTCACTCTCCTTTCTCCATTACTGTGGGTAACTGAAGGTTCTCTATCCCAAATCCATCAATTGTCATTTCTCATTAAGTATTGATAATGTATTTACATATATGAAGAAAAATATGATAAATCTTATTTTACAATAAGAAAATTGAGCCAGAAAGTGGGCAAATTTCCACTGAACCATATAGCAAATCCAGAATAAAAATTAAAATTTAGGGAAATGTATTCACTAGCAAACATCATGTGCATTATACTTGCTTCACAGCTTTTGTCATACATTTACTATGTTTAAAATACTATGAGAATCATTTGGAAGGGGAAGAAAAGAGGAAAGACAGAATAACTAAGAATACTGACTCAAAGGAATTTTAAACCTAGTAGGAGAGAAAGAAGTTCACAGACAACACAAGCAAACAGATGCCCATCTCAGACACTGTTCACCCTGGACTCTGATTCTTCTCGTTTCTCTCATACACATCCAACTCACTGGAAAACCTGTTGCCCAAACCTTCAAAGTCTCTCTCAGATTTAACCATTCTCATTTTGTCCGTCTGTATCTCTCTGGTTCAATGCATTATGTTTTCTACCCTGACCAATGCAAGGGCCTTTGGACTAGTCTCACCACTACCCCTCTAATTCCAATACAGTCTTTTTCTACATAAAAGCAGAGGGATCCACCTTCTAAAAAGTCAATCAATTCATATCATCTCCTGCTCTCAACCTCTCAATGCCTTCTCATTACACTGGAAAAGTGATCCAAAATTGTCATTGTGGTTTAAAATAACCTATTTCATTTGGCTCTGGCCCTTACTTGACACCACTGGCCCATTTTCAAATATCTCACTCTGCTTTATTTTCCCTAAGAGCATTTATTACCACCTATTACTTAAAATATTTATTTGTTTACTTTCTCATTAGTTTTCTCCAATAAGTCAAACACAAGATCTAGAAAAGCAGGAATATTGATGGCTATATTCACTGCTGTATCTCTGTGTGTGCAGAGATAGCTCCTCAATAAATTCTAGGTGAATGGAATCAGCTGTGGTGGCACTGTAGTAGCACATCACTCAGTGATGCTAGATCCATACGGAGGATGGCAGGTTCAGTTCCCTGGTGGACCTGTATACATAGGATATGTATGTGTATATGGTTATGATCCTATCTGGGAAGGCTGGGGGGGGGGAAGATCATGGTGTGATAACCTGTTGATGGTTCCTGTGTCTCTCTCGCTCATGACAAAAATAAAACTTAAAAATATATATTGGGTAGCCAGGAGGTGGCATGGTGGTTAAGGCACTGAACTCCCACATGGCTGACTGCAGTTTGAGTGCCGCCAGGTGGCTTACTTTCTCACTTTCCCTCTCTCTCCCTCTCTCCGTTTCTCGGTGAGAGCATGTGCTCTATAGCAAATTTTAAAAAATATAATAATAATTGAAATAATTCTTAAAAAAATATAAATACATACATATATAGGATGGATGAATGAACGATATAGGGAACAACTAGAAATTAGAGCCAAAACTTGATATTGAATAACACCAAAGAATACTAAAGAATAATAAAAACACCAAAGAATAAATAAATAAATAAATAAATAACACCAAAGAATAATAGTAGGTGTTCTCATTTCTAGATTCTCATCCAGGGCAATAGTTTGAAAGATATTGCTTGGTTTGCAAGCAGGTAAGCAGCCTGGACAAAGGTTTCTGGTGAGGTAGCCAGGATGGAGGGGGATGCTTCATGATGAAGACAAGTCTTACTGAGTCTGACACATGCAAAACTACTAGCTGCACAGTGGGAAGGGCATAAGTGACACTGAGAACACAGCATTTAAGGGGAACCATTTAGCATAAATTACATTTTTTTTTCTGGGCATTTGAGTTTATATCAAGGAATAAGAATTATGTTGAAACAGATCTAATTCTTCACATGTTGAGGCAGGCCATTGGTTGAACAAAGCTACAGAAAAGTATTGGGTCATCAGAAAAGTCATGATGTATTTTTCTGATTTTCTATGCAAAAATACGTCACGACTTTTCCGATGACCCAATACTTACAAGAACTGCTGGTGCTTGAGGAATTGAACTGAAATGGCTCTCATTTCTGCAATTATAAATTACTTTGGAATCAGTAGATGTTGTATGCATCAATAACAAGAGGGAGTAAAATACTACCTGGGTGTTTTTATGTAGCTGGCAACTTGGTAAGCCCTTCAGAGAGCTATTAACAGCAGAACTGAGAGTCCATTCCAAGAAGTCTGGCCCTAGAGTTCCACGCACCACACTGCATCTTAGGAGAGTACCCACTAACCCTACTTTGGGCGAGTCATCCTCTCTGTATCTCAGTTTCCTGTGGATAAAGCAATTACCTTCTTGGGTTGTTGGAAGACTCAAATGAGCTAACACATGTAGAGTATTCGAAAAGGGTCTAGCACACAGTAAACAGTAGCTACTATCAGTGTTATCTACAGGCTCACTACTTGGCAGTGGAATCACTATAATAGATAAATTAGAGAGGTAAATAAATTTCCCAGAGTCCTAACTGGTAAGTGGGGTCAAGATTCCGACCCAGCTCTGTATGGCCCCAAAACGCTTGTTCTTATCATCTTGCTAGCTATTGTTGGCTATTTCCAGAGTACAGCATTTGACAATTCACAGCTAAAGCTGTTTTCTTTCAGGCATTTCTTTGTTATTTCTGAGTATTAATTCGGTGTATAAAGTCTTTTAATGATCTAACATTTCAGTAGAAATGTTTTAAGCCCAGGCTTGCCCTGTTGGGGTGGATGGCTGAAACTTATAAGAACAGCTAGCATGGATGTTGCATTTCGATTCTGATCTAGATTCCTTACAGGGATTTGAAGGAAGCCACGTCCTTGTCCTTGAAAGCCTCTTGCATACCAATGCTCCACACTCCAAGAAGCTTTATCTTCTAACTGCAGCTCTCACAAGATACACAGGTGAGGGCTTTAATAGCTCCTCTAGTAAACAGTACACATCTCCAGGCTGGCAAAATAGGCCAGCTTCAGGACAGGAAAATAAGTGATACAATGGAACCCAGATGATAAATACCATTGGCAATGATGGATGAACGAAACAAAATACACCTGCATGCAGTCAGAGATGGTCCAGGGAGCTGATGGTGCAGATTGTTTTAGTTTATTTTTATAATTAAGGTGAGGGCAGGTGGGAAGCCAGGAAATTAAAAGAAGGTGACATTTTTCTGTAGCTCCCTCCCTTCCCACAGCCCTTCTTTTCTATGTCTTCAGGAACTCAGTGTACTTTGAGGGGTCATTTTTTTTTAATCTCTTCTTATTCAATGCTTGCTTCTAGAAAGGATTAGGTAATTCCTATGAAAATAAATGCCTCTTACCTTTAAAGTAGTGTTAGCCATCTCATAATAGAGTTGGTTTTCAAAAGCCTCTCACCAAGCATAAGCCATAAGCATAAAGGTGTACATCCAAGTGTACCATCCTCAGTGGGCAAAGAAAAGTATCAGGAAGACCCCTCCTGGGGTCTCTGAGATCCTGGTAGTTAGTCAATCACCTTCTCTGTTCACAGAAAAGCTTGGTTAGGTGAATATTTAAAATATTATTGTCTTAATCCAGTTGGTGTATAATAATCAACGTGTCAAATGACTGCCCAAAGTGTTACAAGTTCACAGCTACTTAGGTGGAGTAAGGAGAAGAGAGTAATGAGGCCAGCAGTTGGTGTAATGGCTATGTCACTGGACTCCCATGTAGTCAACCACGGTTTAAGTCCCAGAGCCAGTGGCTTAAACTCATGCTGGGCACGTGTGCGTGCATGTCCAAGATCCCGAGAGGAGAGTAGAGGAGAAGGGATTGTGGCTTGGCCGTCCCCCCTGAGGGGTGATTTCTTGCTTTATGTCTCTCTATTCTCTATCTCTCTCTGTCTTTCTGGCGAGTGCATAAGCCCTATAGCAGAAAGCTCTCCAAAAAAAATAAAAAGAGAGAGAGAGAGTTATTATCTGTACCAACAATCTAAGAATGCACTCTTTTGCTCTATACCAACCCATCCTCTTTCCTCTCACAGCACTTATTTCAAGAATCTAAGATAAGAGCTGGAAAGCAGACATCAGCCTTTCTCTTTGACTGGAGTATACAAAGCTCCATCTCAGCCTCTCCTGGTCTTCAGCAGCTCCTCTGAACTCCTGCAAATAGTCATTCCAAACCTGTACCTTTCCCTAAAATATCAGGTAGAAGGAATTTTCTCAAAATTCTGACTCAAACATTCGTTGTGCTCTATAACTTTATGGAAGTCTTCCAAGTAAAATTCCCCTGGGAGATCCAGGCTCCAGGCCAGGAACAGGAAGTTGTCAGAGTAACTTGGGGACACTAAGTACCTAGGAAAGATTATGGAAAAAGAGGCGATCTGCCACTGAAAAGGAAGTCAACAGCTGAAAGGGAATCTAGGGAGGCCTCTGAGGACAAGAGTCACTTATTTCCCCATGTGAAACCTTCAGGCACCTTCTATTTCCAGAATCTTGAGGATGATTCTGGAAGCCCTCAAGATGCCGGTGTCTAGAGACAGTGCAACTGCAAGCATGAGGAGGTGGAATCTGATGGGTCTTGGGCTGACACTCGTAATAAGTAATCCCGAAGACTATGGCAAGGTTTCTCCATTATACTGATGAAAGTTCTATCCAAAATGAGGGGGAAATCTCCTTTGTGTGTAACGTGAGGACAAGTTTTTGTACCTCGGCACAGGTTCTGCTTCAAGTTTATCATGGTTACCAATGTCCCTATTTAACCTCACAGTTAATACCAGTGAGTAGATGCTAGGAAGAGATGTGAGGTTTATTCATTACCTCCCCTTGCTTCACTGATTAATACCTATTTCAACTCTTTTTAAAGAGAAAAGGTATGGAAACTTGCCCAGGCCAGTGTTTAATTTCCCAGGTGACAGAGAAGGAAACACTGATTTATTTACAGAGAACAGCAGTTGCTTACGTGCACTTGGAACATGATAAATGGGATTTTATGTATATAATTATGCATGCAAGAAGCATCTTACCATGTTACCAGACTTTAAAATCTAAATTGTGCACATAAATGACATTTTGAAAACCCATGGAATTTTCTTCTCATTACTGATACAGACTTTCATTCCGGGAGTCATAAACCCTGGTTTACCTTCTCAGGTATGACAGACATCTTTTGTTTGACATAGGATCTAAACCAGGATATACTTTGTACAATTGTGAAGTGCAGTTTTCTGGCAGTTAAGCTTGCTTTTAAATGTCAATCACTTTAATCCTGCAATCTGTTATTAAAAGCTTCAAGCTTTTTCAGATGTGTATATGTGAATGTGGTCCCTATTTGTACATGTGTTAATATATATATACACATATATATATATTATTGTATATATGTTATATATACATATATATATATATATATATTTTATTGTTGGACTTTGTGTTTTCATGTGTGTATACAGAATCACTGACTCATGGTTACAAGGAACCTTAATCAGCACCATGGGCAGAGGTTTTCAACCTTGGCTCTACTTTTTTTTTTTTGGAGAGGTTTTCGCTATAGGGCGCTTGTGCTCACCAGACAGACAGAGAGAGACAGAAAGCGAGAACTCACCCTCCAGAGGGGATGGTCACACCGCAATCCCTTCTCCTGCATTCTCCTCTTGGGATCTTGGGCACGCACGCACACGCGCCTGAGTCCAGTGACATAGCCATTACACTAACTGCTGTTTTCCCAACCTTGACTTTTTAGCAGAATTACCTGGCGAGTTTTACAGTTTTGATGCTGAAACTGGTGAAACATAGGTACTTTGGTCTTCTTCTTAACATTATTATTCCAGTGTCAATTTCTTGGCATTGATGTTGGGCTACAGTTATGTGAGATACTATCACTGAGGGAAGCTGAGCAGAAGATTTAAAGGACCTCTTCATATTGTCTCTGTAACTTCCTGTGAGTTTATAATTATTTCAAAATACAAAGTTAAAAACATGCTGATGCACAGAGTATACTCTAGATCAATTCAATCTGAATCTCTATCAGTCTTTTTTTCCTACGGGATTGCTAAGTGAAACCAACCAAGGTAGATAGTCACTGATCTTGATCAACTAGCCACTCAATGTCTAAATATTTTATAAGTTCCTCACACTCAGCTTTCCATACCAATACTAATAAAGCACATTTCAACTACTCAACAAAGTATTTATTATAAACTTTAAAAAATTCTAGAAAATCTGTATAAAGTTCTTAGTGTGAAAGAATATATATGTATCAGGCAGAATGTTCTATTAACTTGCTAAATAATTCCTACATTATATTTGAATGGACATTAGCTAACCTTAAGAAATTCCTAGCAATTGTTTATAGTGGCATAAATACAACACATTATGGCATAAAACTTCAATAATTAATTTTATATATAAAAATATAAATAGCTTTGCCATGACTAAAGCTAGTCATAAAAAGAGAATGTTCTATTCTGATGCATGAATGAAATAGAATTAAATAGGAAAAGGAGGTCAAACGGAATATTAGACCACACTTTTTTGTAGTACTGATAAAAAACTTAGTCATTATGTCTTACTCAAAGTGAACTTTTTTGGGGGGTGGGGAAACCACAGCTTCTGCAGCAACCATCAGAATGCCCACTATTGCCCTTTCCTTTATGGAGAACGATCTCAAGTAAAAACTGCACGTAAATGAGCAATAACTAAATAGAACAGGTGTATGTTGTTCAGGAATGAAGACTTATATATCACTTGCTTTTTCCAAACTCTGTATAACTTTTAAATAGCTGGAACTACTCTTATATGGACTAGATTGTATTTTTGACATGCTCATAGTTTTATTTTTTATTTTTTTTTTTCTGGAGAGGTTTTCGCTATAGGGCGCATGCGCTCGCCAGACAGACAGAGAGAGACATAGAGACAGAAAGTGAGAAATCACCCCCCAGGGGGAATGGTCACGCTGCAATCCCTTCTCCTCCATTCTCCTCTTGGGATCCTGGGCACGCATGCACATGTGCCCAGCGTGAGTTTTAAGCCACTGGGTCTGGGACGTGAACTGCAGTCGACCACGTGGGAGTCCAGCGACATAGCCATTACGCTAACTGCTGGTTCCCGACATGCTCATAGTTTTATAACTTGAAAAATTAAATAAAATTTGCCTTGTAACAGGTTTTATAAAAAAAGAAAAAGAATGTTCTATTTGGTACTTACAGATATGTGTGAATTTCAAAACACTTGCAACACACACCCAGAGTTCATCTGCCCAAACATCACTCACAAAGGTAAAAGACCTTACTTAGATAACAACTCAAAATGCCAATAAAATTGCAATAAATTTGTTCCTCAATCTAAAATCCTATGGTTCTGGACTCGAATGCTATATATTAGCCATATGTGATGTGAGTCATTAAGCTATCCTTAGAAAACACCATCCAAATGTGCAAAGGTATATCAACTGAAAGTATTGCAAAAGAGTGTAAAAAAGGAAATCCATTAGATGAGGGAAATTCATCATTAGGTCATTGCTGCCTTTAATGGCAAAATAGAGCACTTTTATAACACTGAAGCAAGTCATCCTTATAGATGCTTCATGTTCTAGGAGAGCCACAGAGATTTTGTAAGAGACTAAATCAGTAGGATAGTTCCCATCCACCATCAGCCAAAACCATCTGTATTAGAATGCTCTTCGTGGGATCAGCAGATGGCATAATGGTTACATTGCTGGACTCCCACGTAATTGATAGTGGTTCGAGTCCCAGACCTGGTGGCTTCAAACTCATGCTGGGTATGTGCGTGCATGCCCAAGATCCTGAGAGGAGAATGGAGGAGAAGGGATTGCAGTGTGGCCATCCCCCCTGGGGAGTGATTTCTCACTTTCTGCCTCTCTCTGTCCCTCTCTGTCTCTCCAGTAAGCATATGCACCCTATAGCAAAAATCTCTCTCAATAAAATGAAATGAAATAAAATAAAATAAAATAAAATAAAATAAAATAAAATAAAATAAAATAGGGCTCTTAACAAGCCAGTCCTTCAGAAGTAAATGTCCAAGAGCTAAATAAAGTACAACTGGCTTACAGGACAAAGCAAAAATTAGAAGAGAAAAAGGAACATACATTCTTTTCCCGTAATGATAACCACTCCTTTCATGTTTACATAAGTTGATAGATAAGCAATGTAAAAAAAGCAAACGTGGTATGTAATAATTTATACTCTATAATCAGCTAAGTCTTCACTGACATCAGTCACCAAATAAGCCTAAGTGCAGTGACTGGCAGACTGCCATAGGAATAGACATGATCTTTTTAACTCAGGAGGTCCTAAATCACCAACCAAACCTGCCATTTGGGCTACTAGTAACCCTGTGCCAGTCCTTGATGTCCTCTTCTCTAAGTTAAGATGCATATGATGGTGTCTATGGCTCTTTTTCCTCTAGGAGGACATGATAAACCCAGGCCCAGTCCTGTGCTACATTTTAAAACTTTGAAAATCACTGATTGTCCACTCAGTCAAACCACCACCAAGGCCCAGGGTTATACAGTGCCCAGTCTTTTATGGAACTTTGGAAAACCCTTGATTTTATCATCTCCACTTATCACTGAGTTACTTAAGCAACTAGTTGGTCACTTTCAAGAGTGTCAAAGAAGGCAGAGAATGACAAGGTGTTGAGCAATAACTTGGGGCTCAGATAAAGCTCGGACTGATCTCCTGAGGTAGATCTGTTCTAAGAATTTCCTCTTACTAAACATCTTAAAAATGAAAGTGGAGAAAAAATGTGGGTATTTCCAGGCAGGTACTGCATGGCCAAGAGCCCAGTGTGCTGCTCGATTTGGGCTGGCTGACCTTTACCTTATTGACCCAACAGGCTGGATCACCCCATCCTGCTGCCTTCACAGGGCTTCCTCAGGAAGGGGAAGTAATTTGAGAATATGTTCTTAGAAAGACATAGATATGAGCTATCTTGAGGGCAAGGAAAAGCTCATGTGATGAGCCTGCTTCACAAAGTACTCTTGAAAACTGAGTCATCAAATCGGCAATGAGAAATGGAAAATGTGGAAAAGAGGGAGCAAACAGTTTCATACTCCTATTCACAGACCTGCCCAGGTTACTAAACTGAATTGATGAATTCATAAGGCAAGGATTTGATTCAGATTTCTTTTCTGATCTTCATGTATGGGGCTAATGAAATAGCTGTCTCTCTTGATACCTGTTCCTTGGGGCAGCTGTGTGTCCTTCCAGCCCAGTAGAAACTTTAAAGTCATAGCAGAGCTACACACTGAGATTTGGATTTCACTTGTCTGGAGTAAAGTCTGAAAGGTGGTAATATTTTTAAGTTTCCAGAAATTATTCTAATGTGCATCCAAGATTGAAAACCTCTTTTTCAGTCCTCTAGAAATATCTTGATGAAGGGGATCAGCAGGAGGCATGGTGGTTAAGGCGCTAGACACTCCCATATGGCCAACGATGATTTGAGTCCTGGACCTGGTGGCTTGTTTTCTCACTTTCCCTCTCTTTCTCTGTGTGTGTCTCTCTCTGGTCAAATTAAAATAAATGAATGAATAAATAAAATGAAATGAAAACAATTCTTTAAAAAAATAAAAGAAATATCTTGGGAGAAAACCACTCCTGTCAGATACATAGATGCAATTCATGTGGTCAGGGCAGAGGCATAGATGAATGTGAGAATCTGCCCAGGTCCATGCCTCAGGTGGAGTGCAGTAAGATGCTATGACTCCCAATTGCACTGGTGAGAAAAGGGAGGCTAAGAGAGGGAAAGTATTTGCCAAAGGTCAAGAAGTTAGTAAGTGGGGGCCAGACAGTGGCACAGTGGTAACACAAGACAAGATCTCACAGCTAGTAAGTGTTGAAGCTGGGCTGCTTTTAATTGGTCATAGGAACTTCTTAATTAGAGTACTAAACCCAGGAAGGAGTTAGCAATGGGAATTGAAAAGCACTTGGGAAATACAGAAAACATAAAGAAGAACCTAGGATGAGGGTGGGTGGGTGGCTGGATGGACTGACTGACTGATAATAGTTTTGCTATGGGCATGTACACTTGCCAAAACATTTATTTAAAGTAGTTCTGCTTTCACCTTGTCCAGGGCAGGAAGAGACTCAGGAGTCTCTTTCAGCTCCCAGACAATGTATTGTCTTTCTTTTTCCTCACCAGAGGACACAATGGCTTAATGTGAACTGGAAAAATCTATCCGGTCACCTCAGAACTAATTTTTCCATAAAATCTTTAGTTTATTTTTACAGCATGCAAATTAGAGGTAGCAATGGAAAATTCAATAACGTTATAATCCCGGTGATGCCCTAGGTCTAGGATGACATTTATCTAGGCAAAAGCACTTTTGTGGTCCTAGGAATGATCGTTGTGGCATTTCAAAGTTGCATTAGACCCTGCTACAAAAATCCTTTCCTCTACTTTTGTAAATCCAATGGAGTAAAAAAGAATATACCAAATCGATAAAAAAAATACACTCCAATAATAATTGTATTGTTAGTTTGGGACCCCTTCCCTCTAACTCTGAGAAGGGCTTCCCTGAGGTATCATATTTAGAGTGGGGGTGATAGCAGAGGAAAGGAAGACAACCCATTATGTGGGGGAAGGCCCCAGAGCCTCAGATCTCTTCAAAGGCTAAGGCACCTGGGATTCAAACTCTCCAACTTTCTTCTCTAGCCTTTTCTAAGATGTCCCTGGTTTAAAATATGAATGCCTAAAGCAATGGGAACATCAGTAGGCCCTAACCACTAAGCATGGACTTTTGAGAGTTTTTCACACTTCCATATCTGTAAAGTGCCTGTATTAAACTTGATGAGTGATTCTAAACTCTCCTATCTACTAGGAAAGAGGCCTTTTGCAACCTATAGATGCCCAGGTCCCATGAGATTTGGTTTCCAATGGCCTAGGAAAGGGCCCAGGAACAAGTATTATGAAAACTTGCAAATGATCCGAACATGCTACAAGGCGTGGTTTTGATCAGTGGTGGGGCTGAGCTCTACCTGTACTTTAGAATCACCTGGGAGATAAGAAAATTCTTACTTTGAGACCATACCTCAGGCCAATTAAATCCAAACATTTAGGAGTTGGACTTAAGCATGAGTATTTCTTTTTCTACAGGTAATGTGTGCTTGCTAGAATCAGAGAAAGAAAGGAGAAAGCACATGTACACCTTCCATCCATGGGGAATGGTCACACCACAATCCCTGCCTTTCCATCTCTCCCGTCTTTGAGGATCTGGGGCATGTATGCACATGTGCCTGGCATGTTTCACAAGTATCTGGGTCCAGGATGCAAACTGTAGTCAGCCATGCAGGATTCAGCTGTCTTAACCACCAGATCACAAAGCTGGCCCCACATCAGTAGTTTTTAAAGCTGCCAGGTGATTCCAATAAGCAGCTAGAAGCTCTTACTAAGGGACACTTTCAGCTGGAGAATCCTGCTATCTAGAGTTCCACAGTTTCTTCCATTCTGCCGTTAGTTCTAGTGTAGTTGGTTCTCAAACTTGAGCACATCAGAATCATCTAGAAGGCCTGTTAAAACATGAAGCACTGGCCCCTACATCAGAGGTTCAGATCCATCAGGTGTGTGGTACAGCAATGGAACTTGCACTTCTAACAAGTTCCCAGGTGAGGCTGCCACTGGTCCAGAAGTCACAGCTGCTCTAAGGCATAACTTTGACAACAGATAATACAGAATCCAGAAAAAGCAATTTTTGTTTGAGATAATCAGTTAAAAAATCATAACACAGGGCTGTCAGGATCAGCCCCACAGGCAGCTTCCTGACAGTGAAGGTTGGATAGGGAAACAACGATTGGGCACTAAAATGCAAAGGTGACAGCCTGCGAAGTGAGAAGACAGCAAAGATGTATTTCACCTCTGTCAACATTTGGCCTAGAGCTGTTTGTCAGTCAAATCATAGGAAGGCAAAAATACCGGAGCTTGTGCTGATTTCATCATAATTTCAATCTAATTCTATCAGAACTCCCTAGTGTCAGTTATTTATATTTTATGAATTGGGCCATTTATTATATTATTTTTCTTGATAGAGAAATAGATACATTCAAACCATATCAGAACATATAACAAATGCATAATCATGCTCTGAGTTACTTGGCAAGCTCAAAAGACAGAACCATCAAGAATAAGAAAAAGGCATATCATTAAGGAAGATGAGGGAATGAACATGTATTAAGCATCAGCTGTAGGTGACTATATCCTGTTTGTGTATACCCTGTGTAATTTTCACCCCCGAAGCATAGTTTAAATGGACTAACACCATGGTCTGGTAGGTAAGGGCATCAGATCTCACTTGGTCGAGTTTATGGTTCAATCTCCGACCTGGCAGTTTGAGAAACACCCAAGGGGCTTGTGCCCATGTGTCCCGAATATCCCAACAGAGTGGAGAAATGGAAGAGAAGAGAAGGGATTGAGATATGACCAAGACACACAGATGTTTTTCTCCTCTCTCTCTCTATTGGTTTCTCTCTCTCCTTGGTATGCACAGGTGCCTTCTGGCAAAATTAAAAAAAGGAAAAAGAATGTAATAACATAAGTTACAATGTACAGATGCTACAGCCAAATCTGAGAGATCACAAAGCATTTGTCTAAGTTCCCAGAGCTAGCAGAAACAAGACCCAAGATTTAAATCAAGGTGTGTCTGACTCCAAAGACTGGGTACTCTTCAGTGGATTTCTCTTCCTTTGCACCACACAAATCCTATCTCTTTGTTTCACTTACTAAAGGATATGGAAAATTGTTTGCCTTCATAATCTAGTGCTTCTCAAAATTTAATGTGATAAGATCCCCTCGGGGATCTTGTTAAAATGCAACACCTAAGGTAGGGTTTATGATTCTGCACTTCAGACCAGCTTCTAGGTAATATAAATAAGACTGGTAAACCAACCACACTGTTCTCTATCAAGGTCTTCAGAGGCCTGGGTTATAGAGAGAGGCAAAGGACTGCCCTAGCAACTACTTTGAAGAATACATCATTGTACTTAGAAATTGAGGATTAAAGAGCAGAGGCTGGGCTCAGAAAATACAAAAACAACTCGATATATTTCATTTTTAAATGGCATTAAAAGAAAAACTCAAGGCAAAATAAAATTTCAAAGAGTGTTAATTAGAAGCAATTCATTGGGGAACATCAGACCCAAAGAGATCTGGTGTTCCAGTGACAAAATGTCAGAGGCAAAGATGTAATGGGGAAATGCAGAAGCAAAGAAGACATTATTTGACTGGTTTGCAATTACAAAATTGCCTTTTCATAGGTACCTTGTTGGAAAGCCCCTAGTCACAAAATCATATGTTAGTTGACTAACACAAGCATTACTAGAAATGACCCAAGTTAAATAGATGCAAGTTAAGTTTCATTTATAATTATAACTTAAGCAAAATTAAGGCTATTTTGAAGGCCTTTGGCTTTATTTGCTTAAGGGCTTTCTCAGGTCTAGTCTTCATTTTAATTTTGCTTAAATAATGATCAATAAGCCAGTTTTTTTGGTACCAAACAGCCAAATAGCTGTATCATTATAATAAACTTCCACTTTGCTAAGAGAGAAAGAATCTGGAAAGGTGTTTACCTGTTGATAATAGAGGTAGAAGCAGACTCTTCATTATAGTTCTAATGTAGGTTTAAAAGGCTCATGGATTGAAGAGCTACAGTGGTTAAAGAGTGATAGGATACTAATAAGCCCTCCCCCTAACACCCCTGTACGTGTAAAATGTGACTTGAATTTTCAGGAAAACAATTCCTCTGTACATAGCAATGGTGTTTTATGTCAAAACGTCTGGACACTCCTTAAAGCACTAAGTGGTTGTAGGTTAGATCTTGTTCAAAGTGAATGCCAGTATTTCCTGAATATTTCTGTGCTCCCAGAATTTCCGTATGGATTGTCACCCTGACATGGTAAAGTGAAAATCAATTTGGCTGCACAGCAGGCCCAATATATAAGAAGTGACATGGAGAATGCTGTCCTGGGGGAAGGGTGAAAGAGTAGAGCTGCATGTAATGAGACTAGAAATCACAGTGGAATAAGCTGAAATTTTGGTAGACAAGAAGCAAGCCAAAGAGAGTAGCTAGCAATAGACAGCATCAGTGGGAATCTAATGGAATAGGGAGATTTGAGAAGAGCTTGATTTTTTAATTCAGAAGTGGAGAGCTAGAGCCCAGCAGAAGGTGTAATGGTTGTGTCACTGGACTCCCACATAGTTGACCATGGTTGGAGTCCTGGACCCAACAGCGCAAAATTCACAGCAGGTGTGTATGTGTGTGCCTCCAAAATCCTGAGAAGAGAATAGAGAAGTGAGGATTGTGGCATGACCATCCCTCCGTATGGGTGGTTTCTTGCTTTCTGTCTCTCTGTCTCTCTGTGTCTCTCCAGTGAACGTATGTGCCCTATAGCAAAAATCTCTAAAAAAAAAGAAAAGAAAACAGAGAGCTATACAATGGGTCTTCAAAAAGCTTATAGAAAATACTTATTATAAAAAAAAAAAAACCTATGGGGGACTGGCAGGTGGCGTGGTGGTTAAGGGCACTGGACTTCCACATGGCCGACCCTGGTTTGAGTCCCAGACCTGGTGGCTTATTTTCTCTCTCTCTCTCTCTCTCTCCCCCTCTCTGGTCAAATTAAAATAAATGAATAAATAAAGTTAAACAAAGTAATTATTTAAAAAAAAAAAGATGAATGGATTCAAAAAATTTTGCACCAGAGAGCTGAGATCTAGTGATTTCAGAGATAAGAGCAATGAAGATGTTCTGCTGAGAATCTACTCTGGGAGAAAAATGCAGCACCAAAGAGTTTTCAGACCACAATCTCCTGTGCACCTCTGATTGGTCAGATTGATCTTCTAGAATTTAGAAACGGATAACCCATCAGATGACTAGAAATCACCGAAGAGTCACAAGAAATATGCAAAACCAGGAAAATACCTCACCCCTAGGGAAAAGAATAACTCCTCTGCATCCACAGACAGTACAATGGAAATCATGGAAAATGTCTGATAAAAAAATTTAGATTATTCATACTGATAAAACGAACAGAAATGGAAGAGAAGAAGGACAATGAACACCAGAGGAAAAAAGCTGATGAGTCCCAGGAGGTGAGGAATTTCTTGCGAGAGCTGAAAGAGGAAATACACACCATAAAAAAGAGTCAAATGGAACTGTTAGAGATGAAGGCTATAATATAGGATGTCAAAACCTCCTTTGAAAGTATTAAAAGCAGACTAGATCATACAGAAAGTCGAATCTCAGATGTAGAAGATAGGATTGCTGGACTAGTAAAATCCACCATGAAGACTGAGAAAATAGCCCCAAAAAATGAGAACACTGTACAAGAAATACTAAATATCACTAAATATCCAAACATCCAGATAATTGGTATCCCAGAAAGTGAAGAGACTAATAAGGACATTGAAAATCTATTCCATGAAATCCCAGAAGAAAACTTTCCAAAGCTAGAGAGGCATTCAAAGATCCAGACTCAAGAAATACAAAGGACCTCAAATAAGATCAACCCAAGGAGATTTCCTCCAAGACACATTATAGCCAGATTGACCAAAACCATAGACAAAGACAAGATACTTAGGCTGGCAAGAAAGAAACGTCATGTTACCTACAAAGGATATCCCATCAGGCTAACAGCAGACCTCTCATTGGAAACAATGCAAGCAAGGAAAGAATGGAAAAATACATTCAAAGTGTTGAGTGAAAAACAATTTCAACCAAGAATACTATACCCGGCAAGATTATCCTTCATATGGGAAAAGAACACAAGACCATTCTCAGATAAACAAAACCTGAAAGAATTTACCAACACCAGACCAGCTCTCCAGGAAGTTCTGAAGGCAATGCTATCCCAGGAAAACTAAAGTCAGACACACAGAAATAAGGGTTCTAAAACAGCTAAGAAAATGGCCAGCTTAAAGGTAGGGACAAGTACAGAGTGGAATGTTATCTTCCAAATTTAAACGAAGAGATCGGACCACAGCAGAAGATAAAGTACAGGGGCTTGAAGTGGTGAAATAGAACTTTATGACTTTTGACTCAAACATTACTGACCTTCTATGCTTTTTTCCCCAGTGTTAAGGAGTTTTGTCTTTTCTTAAGTTGAGGACAAGTCTATGTATCTACTATTAAAACAGAATCCTAACCTCTTTCCTAGCTTTAAGTATTAAGCATAGTTCTATTAACAATTTTTAATTTTGATTTATTAAACTAAAACTGCTTTTCTTGAAATTAAAAAGTGTATTTAAAAAATACCTATTTGGTAGGCACAGTAAGATACATAGCCTCAGCTATGTTCTATTTTACAGTATACTCATTCTATCCAGAGTTTCATGCATAAAGTCAACTTTTATATATAAATAAAATACATATATACATATATGTATTACAAGAAACATAAATACAAGAAATAGATCATTATTTGTTGATGATAACATGTATACTTAAGCCACTCAACAGTGTATTCTGGCTGGAGAATTGCATTTTGTATGCTGTGGTGATGTCCAGTGAAAGTATGTTAAATAAATAAAAATAAACAAATAAATAAATAAAAAGAAAGAAATAAAGTGAAGACATGGTTAAAAAAATTTTTTTGCACCAAAATAAATTTGTATTTTAATTCTGTTTTTCCACAAACTTTTTGAAATAGCCTTATATAGGTTTCAGCCTGACTCCCTGGACATGCAGTTCATATTGGTTTCCATAATGCCACAACTCTCAGTGCAAAGTAAAAAAAAAAAAAAAAGAAAAAGAAAAATCACTTACCAACTAGTTTGAGCACTGCTATTATTTGAAGCAACGAACTGGACAAGCTACTTGGAAGTTCTGTTGTTGCTCTGTGGGCTCTTGAATTTAACAAAGAAATCTGAAAACGTATCTAAATTGTAGTTAAACAGAACAACATGGTGCTTAATCAAAGAAAGGATCTTTTTTCAAGTTTGGTAAATAAATACTCCTACAGCATGCTTTATTCAAGAAATGGGTGCCAATTTTTCTTGCGATAAAGCAACACCTAGATTTGTTGATATTTGGATTAGTTTGAATTTTCTTGGCAGAAGTGATGCCAGGAGATTGTTTGCTATTATAGAATCCCTGTTGCTAAAGGTTTTATTTCAGAGATTACAAAGATTGAGATGTTGTCAGTGCCTAACAAGGGGTTTATGGCTAATCCCATAGTCATTTTTCCTTAGCTAGATTAGATACTGAGAATTTACATATTTTTATCTGAACTTTTCAACCACCTATGATCATGAGTTAGAGGATTTTTGCAGAGATAAGGTCTTAAGAGACAGAGAAAAACATCAATAAAAAGGGATTTGAAACTTAAATCTTTATTCAAATCTTAGAAAGTGAAATAAGTTTCATCTCACAAATCTACTTGAGAAATTCATACAAACCAGTGTGCTGAGAAGGATTCTGAGATGAAGCATCAAACAGCACCATGATTGAGAAGTAATATTTGTCAAGGGCTGAATTTAGGGTAGTAACAATAAACGTGCCATGGATATGTCACTCCATTTCTAGAACCTAAATGACTAATGACTTTATACATTAATGAGGGGAAATTATGTTGTTGTTTGGCCCAAGAGGTGTAAATCTAAGTAACAGAGGTTTAAGAGAAAATGAACGGATCAACTGGGATTTTCTTCCAATCATAAATGCTGTGTGATTTCTCCTTCATTGGAAGGTAAACCATATGTTCACCATAAGGAAATATTACTCAATAGGATGACAAACCAAATAAATCCACAAAGAAGTGGCATTTTACACTGTTACGAACTCACCACACAGGAGGCTGGCCATTTTGTGCATTAGAACATGAATTCATTACATCAGCAGTGTGATTATGTCATGGTTCTGCACTGCCGTTTTGTGTTTTTTTACTCTCCAAATTAACTTGGCTTTCAGAGAAATAAGTACAAATAACCTAAGGAAAGCTGGGATGGTGATACACATGGGTTCAGCTAATATTAACAATCACAGGAAGAAGACAAGTTACTGTGTAGTAAATTTCTCCCTCATATGTTTTTTCATCGTTAATGAAAGAAATATACATTTTCACGCCAAAATGTATTGTGGGATCCTGATCTCATGTATATTCATAGTAAACCTAGTGAAGCCTGCATCAGCCCATTCCTTCTATCAGTCTAATGATATGCACTAATGATATGCAGATTTTGAACTATCATTTATAATGCCTGGTCCTTATATTATGTGGTGCAGGAATTATTCAACTTTGCAATGGTCACTTTCTGAGGAGTTGGCCTTCTATTCAATGGCATGTGATAAGAACTATGTCCTTTGAAATAATACACTAATTGCAGCTGATTGAGTACATGATAGGGTACAAAATAAACCTTTTACCAGTTCAAATGCATAGAAACTATATCCAGCATCTTTTCCAACCACTATGTAATCAAACTTAAATCAACTACAGAAAGACTACACAAACACATAGAAACTAAATAATCTACTCCTGAATGACTTTATAACTACAGAAGAAATTAAGACTGAAATCAAAAGGTTCATAAAAACCAATGATAATGAAACAAACAAGTGTTTATTACCTGTGGGACACAGCAAAAGTAGTCATAACAGGGAGGTTCATAGCAATTAGTGCCCATAAGAAAAAAGGAGAAAGGTGGCAAATAAACAATCTAATGACAAAGTTCAGGGAACTGGAAAAACAACAACAACAATAAAAAAAAAAGTCCAGGAGAAAAGAAATAATAAAGATTCCAGCAGAAATAAATGAAATAGAGAATAAAAGATCTATACAGAAAATAAACGAAACCAAAAGCTGGTTCTTTGAGAAGATAAGCAAAATTGACACACCATTTGCTAGATTAATCAAGAAGAACAGAGAAAGGAACCAGGTAAATCAAATCAGCAAGGAAACAGACATTATTACAACATACAAAACAGAAATACAAAATGTCATTGGAGAATACAATGAGCAATTATACAAGGGACCAGAAGATATTGTAATGGTTATGTTGCTGGACTCCCACATAGTCAACTGCTGTTTAAGTCCCAGAGCCGGCGGCTAAATGCCAAGAGAACAGAAGATGGCATAATAGTTACGTCACTGGGTTTCCACATGATAAACCACAGTTCGAGTCTCAGGCCAAGTGGCTTAATCTCATGTCAGGCATGTGTGTGTGCATGTTCAAGATCCCAAGAAGAGAATGGCCATCCTCCCTGGGAGGTGGGGGTGGGGGGGGGTGAGTTCTTGCTTTCTGTCTCTCTACCTCTCCGGTGAGTGCACACACACTATAGCAAAATTCTCTCTTAAAAAAATTTTTAAAATTATATACCAACAAACAAGAAAACCTAGATAAAATGGACAAATTTCTGGACATGTATAACTTAACAAGATTGAACCAGGAAGAAATAGAAGGTCTGAATAGACTCATAACAAGCAATGAGATTGAATCAGTAATAAATAATCTCCGACAATGAAGAGCCCAAGTCCCAATGGCTTTATTTCTGCATTCTACAAAACGTTCAAACAAGAACTAACTTAAATATTCCTCAAATTATTTCTAAAGACTCAAAAGGAAGGAACCCTCCCAAATTCATTCTACAAAGCCTCCATCATCTTAATTCCGAAACCATACAAGACATGACATAAAAAGAAAACTTTAGACTGCCCAGCGGCGGGCCTGGGCCTGCGTAGAGGCGGGCCGGGCCTGCGCAGAGGCGGGCCTGCCCGGCCAGGGCTCTGCTCCGCGTTGCAC
>NW_006159732.1:2626623-2648526 GCF_000334495.1 Tupaia belangeri chinensis
TGTGTCAGCTGTGCTAGCTATTGGATATATTTAGACTAATTAAGTTCATTGGCAGAACAATTGAATGGGGGGGAGGCATGGAGGGCAACCATGGATGCCAGGGACAATGTGGGAGGAGGATGGGACATGGCAGAGGGTGGGGAATGGGGAATCAAGGATGGCAAAACAAAAGGCAAGGTATGCAGGACATAAGAATTGGAAAATTATTTGCTGAGAACATGTATGTTGATGTGCTTGATTGAGTCAATGCACAGTGTATTTTGGATTGAAAATTCGTTTGTTATGATGGTGTATAGTGAATTAATGTAGAGAATGAATAAATTTAAAATTAAAAAGAAAAGAAAACTTTAGGTCAATATCCCTGTTAAAAAATTCTCAACAAGATACTAGCAAGCCATATTCAACAACATATTAAAAAGATTACACACTATGACCAAATAGACTTTATTTCAGGGATCCAATGGTGGTTCAACATATGCAAAACAATAAATGTAATAATTCACATTAACAAAAGGAAAGATAAAAACCATATGATCATATCAATCGATGCAGAAAAAGCATTCAAGAAATACAACATCTCTTCATGATTAAGACTCTCAGCAAAATACGCATAGAAAGGACATTTCTCAAAAGTCATCTATGACAAACCTATAGCTAACATCATACTGACTGGAATAAGACAAGGCTGCCCACTTTCACCATTTCTTTTTAACATAGTACTGGAAGTTCTAGCAAATGCATTAGACAAGAGAGTAAAATACAAGGCATCCAAATAGGAAATGAAGAAGTGAAATTATCTCTATTTGCAGATGATATGATGCTATACACAGAAAATCCAAAAGTGATAAATGAATATAGTAAAGTGACAGAACACAAAATCAACATATGAAAATCCATAGCATTTTTTTTGAGAGTTTTTTTTTCGCTATAGGGCGTGTGCGCTCGCAAGACAGACGCAAACAAAAAAAAAAAAAAAAACAAAGAAATCACCCCCCAGGGGAGATGGTCACGCCGCGATCCCTTCTCCTCCATTCTCCTCTCGGGATCTTGGGCATGCATGCACATGCGCCCGGCATGAGTTTTAAGCCACCGGGTCCAGGACGCGAACCGTGGTCAATTACGTGGGAGTCCAGCAACATAGCCATTACACTAACTGCTGGTTCCCAAAATCCGTAGCATTTTTATACATCAACAATGGACAAACTAGACAGAACTGAAGAAAGAAATCCCGTTTACAATAGCCACAAAACTAATAAGATAGCTAGGAATAAACCTTACCTAAGATGCTGAAGATCTCTACAAGGAAAATTATGAAACACTTGAAGAAGAAATTTAAAATGATGCAAAAAAATGGAAAAAATCCCATGTTTCTGGATTGGAAGAATAAATATTATTGAGATGTCAAATTCTACCTAAGTTAATCTACAAATTCAAAGCAATTCCAATCAAACTACCCGAGATATTCCTCACAGAAATAGAAAAAACAATAATAAAATTTGTTTGGAATCATACAAGGCCTGTATTGTCAAGGGGAATAAAGTAGAAGGCATCTCACTTCCTGATCTCAAAACGTATTGCAAAGTTGTGATAATTAAAACAGTATGGTATCAGCACAAATGCAGACTGGTAGACCAATAGACCAGAATTGAGAACCCCCAAATAAACCCCAAAACATACATCTCACTGATCCTTAAAAAGGGCACAAGACAATCCAGTGCGGAAAAGAACATTTCTTCAGCAAATGGTGCTGGGAGAACTGAATATCCATGTGTAGAAGAATGAAATTGGACCCTTATCTCTCACCACTAACAAAAATCAACTCAAAATGAATTGAGGATCCAAACACTAATCCTCAAACTATAAAAATACTGGCGAAAAACATAGAGAAAACTCTGGGAGACCTAGAGTAGCCAAAGACTTCTTAAAAAAGACCCCTAAAGCACAGGCAACAGTCCCCAAAATAAACAAATGGGACTATATTAGTCTGGGAAGCTTCTCTATAGTAAAAGAAACAATAATTAGAGTGAGAAGACTACCCTCAGAGTGGGAGAATATATTTGCAAACTATGCCTTAGATAAGGGACTGATAACCAGAAGATACAGGAAACTCAAGCAGCTTATGCACACACACACACATGCACACACACATACAATCAATCCAATTAAAAGATGGAAAAATGAGCTGAACAAACAACTCTACCAAGAAGACATAGGAAAATCCCCAAAGCATATGAAAACATGTTCAACATCTTTTATCACAGGGGAAATGAAAATTGAAAATTAAAACCACAATGAGATACCACTGAATCCCAATAGAATGGCTAAAATAATAATAAAAAAAAGAATGATAAGTGCTGGTGAGGCTGTGGTGAAAACATACCTCTCCTACATTGTCAGTAGGAATAAAAATTAGTACAACCACTGTGAAGAATGATATGGAGATTTCTCTGAAACAAATAGAACTACCATACAACCCAGCAATTCCACTCTTAGGTATTTACCCAAAGGATCGGAAAAACTTCAGTCAGAAAAACACCTGCACATCCATGTTTATTGGAGCATTATTTACAATTTACAACTCAAATGTCCAAAAATAGATGAATGGATTGAAAAAATGTGGCATATGTAATCTGTGTAATACTACTCAGCCATAAAAAGGGAGATCCTGACATTTGATGCAAAGTGGACCAGACTTAGTGCTTAGTAAAGCCAGCCAGAGTATGAATGACAAACTTTGCATGCCTCTACTCAATATATACTGAATGTCTGTGCTCTAGAGCCGAAACTGAAACTTTGGAAGGTATAGTAGCAGGGAGGGCAACTGCAGATACTAGAGATAGTAAGGATAGGGGTAATACAGGAGTGGGTAATAGAGAGAGAAAGGGAGGGGAACAGGGGAAAATACAATATGTTTGACTGATACAAAAATAAAAAGTTATTTGCTGTTGATAATGTATATGGTAATGTCTTTGTTTTGACTGGTATGCATTGTATTCGTGCTGGAAAATGCAAGGTTGTGTGCTGTAAAGATATATAGTGATTAAATGTAAATTAAAAAATTAAAAGTACAAAAAAATAGAGTACATAGAGACAGAGAGGGCCATTATTTGGCACATGTCACATACTTTTGGAATATCAACATTATCTGTTTAAATCTAAACAATGTTTTAATTAGAATTTGTTCTTTTTTTTTTTTTCTTTTTAAAGAGAGAATTTTTGCTATAGGGCATGTGCGCTTACTGGAAAGGCAGAGAGACAGAGAGACAGAAAGTGAGAAATCACCATCCAGGAAGGAATTCCATGCTGCAATCCCTACTCCTCCAGTCTTCTCTCGGGATTTTGGACATGCACACACGTGCACCTGGTGTGAGTTTTAATCTGCTGGGTCCAGGACTTGAACTGTGGTTTATTACATGTGAGTCCAGCAACATAACCATTCTGCCATCTGCTGGTCCCATAATTTATTCTTGTCTCTTTTTTTTTTTCTTTTCTTTTTGTTTAGTTTTTTTGCCATAGGGTACATGTACTTACTGGAGAGAGACAGAGAAAGACAAAGTGAGAAATCACCACTCTCCCAGGGGAGATGGCCATTCCCCAATCCCTTCTCTTTCATTCTCCTCTCAGGATTTTGGGTATGCATGGATACGTGCCTGGCATGATTTTCAAGCTGTCATGTCTGGGATTCAAATCATGACCAGCTATGGGGAAATCCAGTGCCTTAACCTCCACACCACCTGCTAGTCCCTATTTTTGATAAGATATCCACTTTTGCTATCCAGTGAACCTTTCTCAGTCACCTATACTTGAGCAAATATCCATTTGACAAAAGAATACAATTCATATTAGTTATACAAATGGCATCTTATTAAGAGGATGGTCCAGTGAGTGAATAGCATACAGTATTTTCTTAAAATGAGATTTCACTGGAGCAGAAACTGTAAGGATATAACCTATCACCACCAGGCATAGTTTTATGATTACAACTGGATCGTCATTTAAATAGCCTTGAGGCTAGATAAAGAGATCTTACATGTAAGCTAAGAATCTAAAGTCATATTCTGGTTTTCTCACATTCCAGCCATGTGAAATAAATGAAGGACAAAGTTTAAAAGAAAAGAAATAATACACTAAGAAAAGAATAATACACTAATAATACACTAAGAAATAATACACTAATAATACACTATCTAGCAGCATAAAATACAAATGAATAGAAAACTCAAGTTGCCGAGAACCATTATTTTTCCTGGTGCAGAAGCGAATAATTCAACATTTATTTTCAGAGAGTAGTGAGGAATACAACCAGTGTGTGATTGGGCTGTTTCACTCAACTTTTTTCTTCTACCATATGTCATAGATCATATTTCTAGGTTCCATCACATGTGCACAGTATAATTTAACTGAACACAAGGCTATAGCATAATGTATGACATGTAAGCCACTTGGTATCTTTATGGACTTTGGAAAGAAATACGTAATCTAAAAAAGAAAGAAAGAAAGAAAGAAAGAAAGAAAGAAAGAAAGAAAGAAAGAAAGAAAGAAAGACAGACATAATCTCATAAAAAACCTTCAGATTTTAAATGATAAGAATTGTAATTTAAGACCACATTTTTCTTAAAAAAAAAACCTAATTATGCTTTTGCATAATAAGGAGCTAGTAAAGTAAATTTTTAAGATAAGAAAAGAAACTAAAGATACACAAAAAGAAATTTAGCTGAAAGGACTGTTATGATTTATAATTTATTATTTATACATTCTTAGTTATTAAAACTTCTCCCCACAAACAGCAGAAATGAATGACCTAGTATAGCAGAAAAATGACTATAATTTTGGCTTGTGCATTGTTCTTGAGGATTGCCTCTATCAATTAATTTATAGAGGTATAATCTATAAAGTATGGTTGAAAGATACTTGCAAAAATTGAAATCATGATGCCTGTACAAATATAAAATGAAAGATTTTTGAACTCACTATAAAATGTATATGATATACAAAATTATAAAAAATGTAAAAATATAGATGTAAGCATATAAAACATAAAATAATAAAAGGTTCTGGACCAACAGATGGTGTTCAGCGTTGTTGAACTCCCAGGCAGCTGACTGCAGTTTGAGTTCCAGACCTCATGGCTTAAAATTCATGCAGAATGCATATGCATGCATGCCCAAAATCCTAAAAGGAGATTGGAAGAGAAGGGATTGTGGCATGGCCATCCCCCCAGAGGGTGATTTCTTGCTTTCTATCTCTCTGGTGAGTGTAAGCGCTCTATAGCAAAAACCTCTCTCTAAAAAAAGGAAAGAAAAAAATGAAAGCTTTAATTTAACTCATTAATTAGAGAACCAGTGAGATGATAAACCCAGGTTAAAGGAGAATCCCAAAATCATACACACATAAAGGCCATTAGGAAAGCTAAAAGGAACTTGGTTAATACATGCAAAAGTGGCTTCTTCCACCATAGGGGAGGGAAAGAAATTGAATCTCTACCAGAAAAAAAAAAAATCACAGACTTTTAAATAGTTCAAAGACATTGAAAGAACCAGAGACCTCCATTGAATCAGAAAACCAAGAAGGGTATGTTAGACAACTAGTGTGTATTGAAAATACCCAATCAATTTTCTGGTTCATTTCAGTCTTTCATAATTTCTCCCTAGAGTGTATAGATGTATTCCATCTCTCTCTTTGTGTTTGCTAACCACTACAGAGAATTGAATAGGCCAGTAGAGGGGAGGTGCGGGGAAGGAGAAAAGATGTGATATGTGAAAATGGATCACACACAACGTAAATTTCTTTCTTGATGTTATTGTGATACCAGATAAGAAACCACAATTGGTCCAGCTTTTTCAACATCACTTCCAAAAGTACATAGATAAGGAAAGACAAACTGATCCTTTAAATCAACAGACAGGATTAGCAGAAAATGGCATAATCTGATGTATTTCCAGGTTCTCCGATACTCACTAGCTTTTAAGTAACCCAACTTCCACAGAATCCTGTTTCTACGTGCTTATGTGGACTTGGCTGCCTGCTCAGCCTTACCTGGTTCAGCCCAAGACCCTAGGGGTTGTACACAAACCTATTTATTAGCCTCCATAACTAATGTCTGCTGCCTGCTTTCTCTTTTTCTCTGAACCACGTGGAGAGTACCTGCTATAGGTGCCCACTCCGAAGGCTCTGATGCCTTCGGCAAGGATACTATAATCTCATGGTCCCCAAACTGCTATACCTCAGAGAGGAAGAAAGTCCCAAGTTTCCAGGAGTCAGGGTGTGCCCAAGTTCCAGGCAGGACCTCCTCTCCCACCATTCTCTCTCTGACTCGCTCTGCTATAGCTAAACAATGGTCCCCTTGCTGTTCATGAATCTCTAGCCTGCCCCTCTACCTGGAATGCTCTTTTCCCATGAACCAATTTGAACCATTCCCCTATCATCAAGGCCTTACTTGAAAGTCGTCTTCTCAGGGAACCATTTCCTGTCTATCCATTCTAAAATTTGCAGTCCTTATCCCATCTTGACACTTCCTATCCCTGTGCTCATTTCATTTTTCTTCTTGCCATTTATCACAACCTTATATAGTATATATTGATCTTATTTCTTGTTGACTCCCTCTACATAAGCTGAGAGAAGGCAGGTTTTGTCTTTCTGGTCACTGTTGCAGGCCCAACATGGTGCTGAGCAGAGAGCAGGTGCTCAGTAAGTAATGACGGAGGTTGAAGGAAACACGAAGCTCTTTTTCCCTAAGTACAGTGTGTGCAGGGGCGTGTGTGTGTGTGCACACACCTTCCTATAAAAACAGCTTCTTCAGGGAACCAGCAGTTAGTGTAATGGCTATGTCGCTGGACTCCCACATAGTTGACTGGGGTTCGCATCACAGACCCGGTGGCTTAGAACTCACGCCAGGCGCGTGTGCGTGTGTGCCCAAGATCCCGAGAGGAGAATGGAGGAGAAGGGATTGCGGTGTGGCCATCCCCCCTTGGGCCTTGGGGGTGATTTCTCATTTTCTGTCTCTATGTCTCTCTCTGTCTGTCTGGCGAGCACACGCACCCTATAGCGAAAACCTCTCCAAAAAAAAAAAAAAAGAAAAAAAAGAAAAGAAAAGAAAAGGAAAGAAAACCCCTCACAGAACAACTTCTTCCATGTCTTTCTGTAGCTTCTCAAAAGAGTTGTGAGTTAAATCCCTGGTACTCGACTGATGAGCCGCTGTCTCCTCCCAAGAGGGCCCTTCTGCTGCCCACCAGACCAGTCTTTATGGTTTGTCTAAGCACAGATATGAATCTCAATATCTCAGCATTTCTCTTATTTTTTCCACAAGGTACATGAAAAAGTATGACTGACACTCAACGGGGAGCTGTTAATTTCTTCTGATGGTTTTTCTCTACTTCCTAATCTAAAAATTTAAAGTCTCACTTGATAGGCTCAAATTTTTTACTCTAAGCTCCACATATTTGATCATTCTTTATTATCTTCCTTCCTTAATCATGAATCATAAGAGGTACTATACTTACCCCGTTGTCTGATGAGCAAATAACTAGCTGATTCTAGTTTAAGGAATTCCACAGTGCAGGCTATATAAAAGCACATTTTAGATGATACTAGACAGTCTTATTGATGATGTTCACTATGTCAGGCATTATGCAAACTAAGGTCTCTACTTTCATTATTTGACAATTTAAGAATAACCCTACTAGGGAGGTAATATCATTGCCTTTAGTTTATGGATGAACAAATGAGGTGCAAGGAGGCTTAAGGAAGTTCCCAAGGTTATACAGTTAGAATGTGTCGGACCAGAATCTAGACTTAGGTCATTAGATTTAAGAGTTTTATATTGTAACTACTGTTTTCCAGGTTCAAAGTATCCCCCAGAATCAATACAGTATAGTTCTATCTCAATTTGCATCTTCAACTACTGCCTCAAGAAGGTCAGTTTCCTCTCTTGATCCTCTTTTTCATTTCCAAGTTGAAATAAATCCAACTTTCATCTGTTTTGAACTCTAACAAATCCAGAACCTGTTCAAATGGCTTCCCAGGCAAAAATCCTAAAAACTCAGGCTTCCTAAAGTGTCTAGACACTTTCCTGTCATATTGAGACAAGGCCATTGCTCTCAGTTCCTCTAGGCAGAACTCCCAGAGATCACTGGCCACCCTCCAGTTCTCACTTTGCATCCAATTCCTTATTTCCTGTAACAAAGATTCTCTCCTTGATCAAACTCTACTTAGCCTTCTCTGAACTTTTCTACTGGACCTTGACTTCTGGATTTCATGTCCACCTCTGCATTGTCCAGTTTTAGCAAGAATCGCACTAAGATGATTTAGCTAGACTCTCCCATAACCTTTGATATCTAATAAAGTTTCTTTTTCATCCTTCCTCATTCCCTCGGTGATGTTTGATCACTTTGGCCTGTGTTCACCAAGACTCTTTCAGGTTAGCCAGAATTCTGCTTTATCTCTGATGTTCTGTCCTTTGAGTGTTATCGTTCTTCTTGGCTATAAATTCTCACTTGCCCATGCTGCATTCAGAGTTGAGCCCACTCTCTCGCCCCACTGCAAGGTCCTATTACAGTGGTCTCTACATCTATCATGACAGTCCACACTCACTCAATCTCCTGCATAAAGTCTTCCTTACTGTCTTTGACAAGTGTCATTTTTTTTAACAACAGTTCACCTTCCCACCAACTAGAAGAGTTTCTCTTTCTCTTTTATTTTTAGTTGTTATATATATATATAAGATTTAAGAGTTTTAGATTGTATGATGGACCAACCATTATATTGGGTTATCAGAAAAGTTATGACATGAGACCAGTAGATGGCTTAATGGTTATGTTGCTGGACTCTCATGTAGTCAACCATGGTTCGAATCCCAGGCCTGGTGGTTTAAAATTCACTCTGGGTGCGTATGCATGCATGTCTAAGATCCTGGAAGGAGAATAGGGGAGAAGGAATTGTGCATGGCCACCCTCTATGGGGGATTTCTCACTTTCTGTTTCTCTTTCTCTGGTGAATGCACACACTCTATAGTAAATATCTCTCTTTAAAAAAAATGCATGACTTTTTTCTAGGCATAGATGCATTGTGACTTTTCCAATGACATAATGATTATATACACATTTAAGTGGAATATATAGGAGGACTTACATTTATAACACAAGGTGGGGCCCAGTTGGAGAGAAGCTACCAATCCAAAATGTAAATTATTATTAGTATTATTTGATGATGGCATAAGAATAGAGAAGTTGGGCCAGCAGGTGGCAGAGAGGTTAAGGTGACTGGATCTTACATGGCAGAGTCTGCAATTCAAATCCCAGGCTTGGCAGCTTAAAAATCATTCCAGGAGCATGTATGTGTTGCATGTTTGTGTGCATGCCCAAAATCCCAAGAGGAGAACGGAGATGGTATTGCTGGCATGGCCAATCCTCCCTGAGGGGTGATTTCTCATTTTCCCTTTCTCTCTTTCTATCTCTCCTTCCAGTGAATGAACACACCCTATAACAAAAACTTAAACAAACAAACAAAAAGAAGTCTTCACTGAATATATTATCAAGAGCACAGGGACCAACAGTTAGTGTAATGGCTATGTTGCTGGACTCCCATGTAGTCGACTGCGGTTCAAGTCCTGGACCCCGTGGCTTAAACTCAAGCCAGGCATGTGTGCATGCGTGCTCAAGATTTTGAGAGGAGAATGGAGGAGAAGGGGTTCTGGTGTGGCCATCCACCCTGGAGGGTGATTTATCGCTTTTTAACTCTCTCTCTGTCTTTCTGGCGAGCACACGCACCCTAGAGCAAAAACCTCTCAAAAAAAAAAAAAAAAGAGTACATTTTATTTGGTTATTTTTCTTCACAAACCATTGGCTTTTCAAACTACACTATCAGGTAGAATTACTGTTTGTTTTTTTGTTTTTGTTTTCCAAAGGCGAGTGTTCAAAAGAACACCTGCTCTTCCCAATGAATATCCTAAATATCCAGTGACAGTCTGATGATTACATGAGACGTTGTCCTGTTTAGAAAGCTCTTGAATGCCCCAGTATTAAAATTATGCCATGGTAGAACTTCAAAGGCTTGGTTGGTTAAGATGAATTTGAAATGCCAGTTCAAGATCAAGTTAGATCATTTAATTATGCTGACCCATTATTTTCAGTCAAGATGGAGAGTCCTCCTTTTATTTTCTTTTTTCATCCAGCTGGATCTCTCAGCAGCAACAGATGATCTACTCCATAGATCATCTTTCAAACTAAGTATGCAGATTTTTCTTGCTGATTTATTTTTTTTTTTACTCTTGAAATACATGTACTCTCAGGTTATAAAATTATAAACATAAATTGTGTATATGCTAAGATGTTTTCTTTTCCACTTTTTTATTCACTAAATTTTATTTCTCATTTTTGTTTATGTAGGTGACAAATAGTGACAGTATTGTGAAATATATTCATGGAGCTGGCTCAGTGCCTAGCAGTTAAGAGAGCAAGGAATCAAGGAGGAAACTAGAGAGGCAAGATACTTAAGAAACATAGACATGGAGGTTGTCTGTTGATGATATGTGTATGATATCTTCAACTGGACTGGTATTCATATTGGGTAAGTCCATTTTACAAGCTGTAGTGATATACAGTGATTGAATGCATAAATTAAATAATAATAATAATAATAATAAAAAGAGTGCTAGATTCCACATGGTCAACCATAGTTCAAATCCCAACCGAAGTGGCTTAAAAAACACACCAGGTATGGTGTGTGTGATCAAAATTCTTACAGGATGGAGAAATGGAGAAGGGATGGCAGCACGACCACATCCCATTGAGGGGTGCGTCCCCTCCAATCCCACGTCTCTCTCTGGCAATTAAAAAAAATTACATGTGTGAAGGAAATTACAATTAAAACCATGTATCTTGGCTTTCACTCTCCTAAATTCTTCTTCAAATTCAATGGGACCGACCAAACAAACTACTCTCTGCTCTAAATTGCATATAATGACCAGTTATATCATTTAGAAGGTACTTATCTTTCAGTCTAGAGACAGGACTGCCAAGCATTTTTTTTTTCTTTTTTTGGGGGGCTTTGTGCAGCATATTGTCTCTGTGGCAAGTACTCAACTTTGCCATTTTGAAGTAAAGGCGGCCATTGACAATATGTAAATGAATGGGTGAATATGTGTTTCCAATAATACTTTCCATTATTAATTTTGAGAGACATATTTTTGCTATAGGGTACATGTGCTCATGGGAGAGACAGAGAGAAAGAGTGAGACAATGAGAAGGAAAGTGAGATATCACCTCACCAGGGAAGGATGGCCATGCCACAATTCATTTTCCTCCAGTCTCTTCTCAGGATTTTGGGTATGTATGTACATGAGCCTGGCATGAGTTGGGATTTTTTTTTAAGAGGTTTTTACTTCGGGGTGCATATGGTCTCTGGAGAGAGAGAGACTGAGATAGTGAGGGAAAGTAAGAAACCACTGCCTAGGAGGATAGCTACACCGCAATCCCTTCTCTGTCATCCTGGGATTTGGGGCACACAAACACACATGCCTAGAGTGTTTTTTGTTTTGGTTTGTTCTATGCCATCTTGACTAGGCCTATGATTCCTTTTAGCAAACCTTTTCTTTCTTTCTTTCTTTCTTTCTTTTTTTTTTTCGAGAGGTTTTTGCTATAGGGCACATGCGCTCACCAGAAAGACAGAGACTGTAAAAGCGAGAAATTACCTCCCGGGGAGGGGGGCAGGGGCGGCCATGCTGCAGTCCCTTCTCTTCCTGTCTCCTCTTGGGCACACATGCACATGTGCCCAGCGTAAATTTAAGCCACTGAGTACAAGACTGGAACCACAATCAACTACATGCTAGTCCAGCTACATAGCCATTATGCCAACTGCTGACCCCCTTGCCTGGAGTGTTTTAAGCCACTGGGTCTGGGCCTTGAACTCCATTTGACCATGTGGGAGTCCAGCAACACAACTGCCATGTCATCTGCTGGCCCCGATACACTTTTTTTTTTCTTTGCAAAGTGACTACTGTGTTTCAATGTAAACATTTAGAATAAGGATAGCTCAGTGTGCCAACTGATGAACTATACTACCTTTGTGGTATCACGCACCTGAGTCACTTGGCTGTGGGTGCTGACTTTCAAATCCCATAGCATAGCTCTTCTCAGACAAGGCACAAAGATGTACATCCCCTCCCTCCACCAGCATTAAACATATTAGTTTTCTGCATTTGCAGTTTCAGGACATCTACTGCAATTTCACATATTTATTTAAGGCTTAGGGAAGAAATGGTTTTAAAGGTAGCAATGAATCAGCTAAGTGATAAAAATAAGTCACTGAAATAAAATCTAGCTCTCAGAAATAGTTTTAAATCATTCATGTCATGCAAATTAAAAATGGAAATTAAAACTATAAACCTTTTGTTTCCTAATGGCAGGAACAGCTAATCATGTTTCCAATAGCCTTTCTTTTCACTTACTCTAGTCTGCCATCTTTCTAAACCAAGAGAAATGAGTAGCACTTGGAACCCTTAGAAGGGTGGGCATTCCACAGCTTGATAGCAAGCAGTCAGGAGGGCTTGGAGAACATTGCTTTAGTTCTGCTTGGCCCTCATGTGCAAGTCCACTGGAACTACACAAGGGGGCAGGTTCTCTCAAGCCTGTTGTGAACAGCTGTCAACTGACCATCGTTGGACTTAATTCCTTGACTGATCAGTTTAGAGAACTCTTCGCTGGTGAGTTCTCATCTGAATTTCCTTCCTCTAGGGTTCTGCTATTCCACATTCAGATCACTTTCCTTCTGGACTTGGTCCTCAACACATATTTCTAGTCTATATATTTAGACTAACCTCCTGCCTGGCCTTCTCAACACCCCCGTGGCTCACTCAGACTCTTAACCTTGCTCATTTTTAAAGTTTTGCCTGATTTCCTGTGATGGTTATTCTTTGCCTGCTTCCTATATTAATTCTCTAACCTTTTCTACCCTGCCGTGTGCCCCCAGGAAGCTACCCTTATGGAATGCAACTGTTTCCTCTTTGCCAGCTCCCTGGTCTTCTGGTTTCTAGTTAAACCTAGCTAGGAAAAGCACCAGTAAGAGATGGATGAACAGGGAGAGACAGCTGGGATATTTTTGCAATCCTGTGCGGCTACAGCTTCCTCTTGGTAGACCATGCATGCTCTTATTAGGTCCTAAGGATAGTAATGGCAGTCTCTGGATGCCTCAAGACCCTGTTTGTTGTCTACATTTCAGTGGTGGTCTCCTCATTAAAGTCTCTTTGTTTAAATCTTCTAGTAATTTTGTTTCCTGGTGAAACTCTGATTGATAGATGCCCTGATTGTTCTTTTACCTTTGCAGTAACCCCCAGACCCAAGGCACAATTTACTCTCCTCATTGGCTATACTGCCCCAGGGAGCACTAGAAGTCACCTTCAGCATTGCACTCCTGTCCTTTGCAAGTCTGATTCTTCAATTTATGCCAGTGCTCACTGAACTATCTCATGGGGATTTAATTTGGAGGTCTTAACTTGAGATATGTAATGTGAGTTATATAGGTGGATTTTGAGGGAAGGAATAGCACATCTCCTAACATTGTATAATGTGCATGTATCTTTTTCTTGGAAGAGGGTCCATAGCTTTCATTGCCTTCTCAAAGCACCTTTGATCTAAATGACTAAGAATTAATTTTAAAGTTGGAAAGGAAGATGTGCAAGTTGGGACTGCCTACCATTTTAATTAGTGATGCATATTTCTTACTGAGTTTTCACCCTAGGCACTGATTTCTGACAATTTCCTATTTATAGTGAAAATCAACTCTGTTGGATATGCAAAAAAAAATGGCATTAGTTATAAACAATTTTGGGGACAAATAAGCGAGCAAAGATGGAGGCTAAAATGTCACTCATTAATCATAGATTCTAGCTTAGTGTGAGAGCCAAAGCAGAGGCAGAGGGTGGCTGGAGACACTCATCTTTCAATCACAGACAGAGCTGGCCAGAGGAAACTTTTCCACAATAGTTTTATCCAGGTGAGGCGTTCAACATAATGGGAGTTGCTTAGAAGAGTATTCCTGCTTCTGCAAGTAGGTTCAGTCTCCCAAGAGGAAGAAGAAAACGATACGCTAAATAGTGCATGCCCAGTGTCTTTTCTAGATTTACCAATCTGATACGTCATTCCACTTCCCTAAGAGTAAGCAGAGGAGTAGAGAGAGGCAAGAGAATGCCCACTGACAAATTATACTTTTTTTTTTTTTATTTCTTGTCCTGAGTCATAAGATTTTTAAGTTACATTAATACCTGTCATGTGATACTCTGGAGGTATAAGCACAGGTCTGTTACTAAGCCTGTGACCCACCCCCTTTTTACACTTTTACACTTCAGCCATTATATCTCATGGCATCTCTAGGTCGGTTCTACTATACAGTTATTTGCCACCCAATATTGAGAGCAACCTGTGAGAGAAATAAAAATGCTAAGTGAAAAACTTCATAACATTTATAAATAGAATTGATTCATGTTAAGTGGGGGTATCAGGATACTCTTGGTTTCAAATAATAGACGTTTCAACTAAATTGGTTTGAATAACATGCAGATTGTTTTATATTTGGTGAGTGTATTCACCCTATTGTTATCATTTAAAAAAATCCTACGGTTACTAAGATGTTGTGTAATACTTACATTACATAGACATCTAGATGAATTAAATTGCTTTGTTTACATAACTTGAAGCTGTAGTCAGCCAATAAGGAGGGGTAGGATTACTCTTAGACTAATTAGGTTTAGGTGGAGATCAAGATGAGATAGCTTCCTCAAGGCACAGAGATCAATATGGGAAGAGTGAGCATACCTAAAAAATTGGGGAATGTTCTCTTAGGGTGAAAAGAAGAGTAGGTGGTATGCAACCAATAATATCCAATACAGTTGTCACATCAAAGTTGTTCTTTCCATGACTACAGTTCCTGCAGAAGTGTTTTAGTCTGCTGTAAAGATCTTGTCTTGATCATTTGAATCTCATTAAGAGGGACCAGAGCACAGATGTTCAATAAACATGTGTTGAATAGAAACCAAATGTACTGAACCATCATATGCATGGCCCAGAATCAAGGCTGGACAGAGACTCCTTCCAACCCTACTTTAAAATTAACTTGCAAAAACTATATGAAATATAAACAGAGTAAGAATGATCTTACAGGCAAGATATCCAGGGGTGGTTATTACTTTCCATGGAAAAGATATGCTGAAGACTAGCGCATAATTGCAACAATCATATCTCTTAATTAGGATTGAAGACAGATGAGTGGAATAGGGATATTCCAGATGGATGGAATAAGGTGGACATCATCACAACAGTAAAGGCAACTACTTTTTATTAAGTACTTCATTTGAATCAGGCTCTATAATACAAATTGAAATGCATTCTGTATTTCATTTAAACATTGCAACAACTCTATGAGTTAAGTGTTATTTTCCCAGTTTACAGACAAGGAAACCAAAACCAAAACTTAGAGGTGAAGAATGTTTCCCCAAAGTACTTGCAAACCCAAGCAGCCTATGCTGAGCCCCAAGTATGGTTTAGGTCTTGCAAGAAAGGCTTCATTCTCGTGAGAGCTGTTTTTTGTTTGTTTGTTTGTTTGTTTGTTTTTTAATAAAAGAAAGCGCTGTCAGAGGCTCTTTCTCTGCACATGCTCACCATCTTCTGTGCCTTCATTAGCCATGACGTAGGCCTAGGTCTTTGCCAGTCACCAGAATTGTGACTTTTGTGAATAAATCTCTATCTTCTTCATAAAATCACCCAGGCTTGGGTGTTTTTGCTAGCAAAGCAAGAGTGGATTAAGATAGGCCTCAAACCAAGACCAGCTCAAGGATTCTTATCTTCCCCTCTATTCCTCTCCAGCAAAGCCAGTCTTATCCTTAGTCAAGATCTTTAAACACCATGGTTATACAAATTCCAAAGTGCTCAGAATTATTTGAGATTCAGTAGTCCAGAAAGTGCTCTTGTCAATCGTTCGTGGATATTGGCATCTGCAAAATGAGGCAAAAGATTTGGTCTGGACATACCTACACGTGGAGTCCTTCCAGTTTTGGAGCAAAACCTGCCCTAGACATTCTTAAGTCGCTTGGCAACTGAGAAAACTGCTTCCCCAAAGCCATGCCAACTACCAGTTGTCAAAGAAGAGCTACACATAGGTCTCTGCTAAAGACCAACTGGACTGTAACTATCAGAAGCCCAGTTGTTTCATTTGTAGAATAAGGAATATAATATTTGCCTCAAGCACACATTCCAGGAAAATAAAAAATAAATGGTACTTTAGATCTGGAAGAGGCATGAGAAATTATGAGGTCAAAAGAAAATGAGTCTCAGAGAAAGAGAATCCATTATTTGAAATCACATTGCTAGTGACTAGAGGAGCCAGCATTAGCACTCTACTTACTGTTAGGCCGGCGTTCACTCTACTTCATCAGAGTCATTTGTACATGCTAGCCAAAAAAAAAAATGAGGTCATTAGACAATTTAGCCTTATTTTGTGAAAAGTGATTTGTTCAGGTTTCTGGGAAGTTACTATTAATTTATTTTTGTTGTTTAATGTGCAGTTTGGTTGCTGTCAGATAAACTAAAACTAAGCTACATGAACAAGAATCATATAACCTGAGACTCTCTGGCTTTTATTAGACTGGTATTTCATTTTTTCAATTATTTTTTATTTACATTCAATCACTACACATCCTTACAGTGTACACCCTTGCTTTTCCCAGCACGAATATGGTGCACATCAGTCAAAACAAAGACATTACCGTATACATTGCCATCAGCAAGTAACTTTTCATTTTTGTGTCAATCAAATGTATTGTTTTTTTTTTTCCCTGTTCCTTCCCCTCCCTCAAAATGAGGGCAAAAAACGCTCTGTTGTTACAGTTTAAAATTTAGTTCATGACATTCCAGAAAATCTCCAAATGGTTACTTGGAAAATAAACTGGCTGAGAAGTATCATTCCCACATATACGTCTTACATTTGGCCTGTTTCTAGTTCTGCCCTCTCTCAGCCTCTAGAGTTTTCTTTCCAAACACAGATATGATTGCGTTGTTTCCATGATCACATCTTTCTCCTGTTTGTAATCGTTCAATGGCAACCCATATTTGTAAACTAAAGTTCAAAAAAACAACAATCCTTTCAAAACTTTCTTAAATGTGGCCTCCTCAGTTTACCTTTCTAGCATATTCTCTGCCCCTTGCACCCATTTCATCAGCTAATTTACCAGTCCAGGAAAGCAATCATCCATATTTATGCTTCTATGTCAGGGATCAGCAAATTTTTTCTACAAAGGACCAGGGAATAAATATTTTAGGCTTGGCAAGCCATACAGTTGCTGTCAAAACTATTCAAGTCTGCCAGCGTAGCGCAGAAGCAACCATAAGCAATACATGGAAGAATGAGTGTGCTCTGTCCTGAAAAAAACATTTATGGAAACAGAAATTTTAATTTCATATAATTTTCACATGCCATGAAATATAAATATTTTGATTTTTCAAAAGTTTTTAAATTGCCAAAGAGTGAGTACACCCGAGAAAGAGAGAGAAAAAGAGAGACAGAGGGAGAAAGAGAAAGCACCCCTGGAGTATGCTACAATCCCTTCTCCTTCATTCTGTCAGGATTTGGGGCATAATGCCCAGGCATCCAGAGATGTTTTTCAAGCTTCGTGAGCCAGGATTCAAACTATGGAATCCACCTCCCTTAACCACTAGGCTACAAAGCTGGCTCTTGATTGGTTTTGAGTTATTGAAAAATATGAAAACTATTCTCAGCTGTTAGACTATACACAAGAAGGTGGAAAGCCTGATTCGGTCCACAGGGCATAGTTAGCCAAGCTCTGTTCTGTGGCACCATACTTGCCCCTTCTGTGGGTTTCTTTTCTTCTCATCTATGAACACCTTTCCATTCCAATGGTAAATGCAAATACCATGCTCCCAAGATATCTGTCAATTCCTCTCAGCAGTGGTTCTATGCTTTATCTTTTGTGTACCCTAGAATGTTTTGGTTATGTCCCAATAAGATGCTTGATGTGAAAAGCTTTGGCTGTCATTATTTTATTATTATTATTTTACCTATGGCAAACAATACTGTATTTCAGACTCCAAATTTTATAACAGGGTAGTTGGCTGTCATTAACTGCTCCCTAGATCACAATTTGCTGTGATCCTGTGTTTAATTCAATTCCATAGCTTCCTCTCCAGAAGACAACAGCTAGTACAATGTTCAGTAGATGATTATTTAATAATAACAATTGATTTTTTGTCTCTTTTCAAATCAAAGTAGAGCACTAAGACCACAGAAGTTAAGGTGAGTAGACCATAAGGACTAATACCATTATTAAGATGGACTCTGGGTCTCCTTATAGCCAGAGAGCAAAAGGAAAGCTAATAGTCACTAGGTCTTATTTATCAAAAATGAGAAAGTAGGCCACATCTTCAAAGTTTTATTTCTCCCTACCATTAAGCGTTTCAAGTAGTTGCTCATGTGGAAATTTGTGTAGGGCATTTGGTGAACATTGTCATCCATGTCAGTTTATACTGTAAAGAGGGGAGAAAAAGGATGTGATTTTTATATGCCTATATCTTAGAACAACTTGGAAAATGTCAAAGGCAATACCATGAAGATAAAAAAAGCACCTAAATGCCTCCTTCCAGAATGCTAACTTGGAACAAAAATAGAATTTAGAATATACTGAAGGCATTGCATGGGGTGGGGTATCCCTCAGTCTATCTTCCTTAATGCATCTTCTTCAAGGTCAAATGCCACATTTGAGAGGCTGGAGGGCTTGGCTAGATATCTAGCAATGCCTTGCCTCTGAATGAGAGGAAGGTGAAATGACGTTCTCGCCTGAAAATGGAAGTGCCCAAACACATTCTCCTCTAGCTGGATGCCCAGGGGAAACTACCTGCAAAGTCATCAACACGTTCAAGCGAAAGTCTGGACGCTCCTCTCACACTGGTTCAAGAATTTAATTAAGACCCAGAGACCTCGACCCAGCCATGATGGCACAGTGGTGGCATAATGCTGTGCAACACTGGAAGCCATATGAAAGGTCAGGGTCTGATCCTGGGTCCACCTGCAAACACTGGGCATGTGCAGGCATGTCTAAACCTAGCTGACAGAAAGGCCGGCAGGAGTAAAGGAGCAGGGAAATCACGGCATGAGACCCTATTGAAGGTGCCTGACTTTTTCTTGCTCTTGAAATAAACGTTTAAAAAGAAGAGAGAGAGCGAGCCCAGAGACCTCTTCTTAAGAGCCTAATGGAAATGACTTCAACTTGGAAAATGTCCCACTAGTTGTGGGCAGTGCCTCATCCTAGCAATAGAGAAATTTCCACAAAATTTTCTTATACAACTAAATTGGAGTAGCATAAAGCCCATAAGCCCCAGTGGAACTACCAGGGTGAGTCAGCAGGGACATGCAGCCCCAAGTAAAAGAATAAGGGACTTGGTGTGCAGAGCTATGTGTCATTAACCAACTGAAGACCATCAAGCCAAGGGTGCAGCTGTCTTTTTCTGGCAAACATTAGCTAATGGAGCAGATTGCCTCTCGAAGTCATTCCTGATTTGCACTATCAATACCATTCAGTTGACATAGATGAGGCTCTTACTTCCTGCTTATTATAAAATATTTGCATCTACTTTATCTGAAATTCTGCAGTCCTTTATGGTACAAGAACTAAAGATGGAAGCTAAATCCTGACCAGCCTGTGAGGTTAGGAAGGGAAGAAAAGTCGAGATGCAGTTCAGAGCACAACAGGTGGAGTCAGAAAGAGTTGAGTTCAAACCCACATGTAATGACTTACTAAATATATCACCTGGAATTATGCAATCCACTCTATGCCTCAGTTTCCTCATCTGCAAAGTAGAGATAATGAGTGACCTCATAAACTTGAAGTAGGATTAAAAGATGCCCTGTGTAATGTGTGAGTGCCCAGAAAAGTTCAGTTGCTCCTATAATTATTTGAATTCCCACAGTATCTATCATAGCAGCTGCACATGGTAGGCACTAACTACATATTTGCTAATCGATTAGCTAATCTCTTGAAATTACCCAAAAGCCACTAATGTGCTAATCACGGTACCAGTTCAGAGAGGCTGAAATTTGCCCCACAGATACTGTGGTTCTGTGATTTGTTGATAAATAGTCAAGGCTTGTCATTTATAAATGGCTTCTTATGAGTGAATAAACATGAGAGAGGGAATGGAATGTGATGAAAGACAGTTTAATAAACACTCTTCAGCACTGACAACTTGAGCTAGCGGCTGCTCAGCAAAGCTAATGAATACCTGGCCCAAGCACCTAAGCCACTCAAAGATGGTAGGTGCTATTATTATCATCATTCTACCACTTGAGCTTGACATCTGGTCTTCTAGTATAGTCATCCTGTCCAAATAGAAATGCAGGGTTTACCGGAGTCTTAATAGCCTGGGATTTATGTAAATCTCATATATCTTGGTATGTATGGGTTTTATGATAGCTCAATGAGTCTTATATCCTTGAAATATTAGTTTATAATGTGTGAGACACTAAAAAGCTGTCACATTCTGTTGTGCGAGTTGTACACTGCACAAGCCTCAGGGGAGGTAGTCACATGGACCAGGATGCTCTCAGGGCTATACAGTGTGAAAATTGCTGCTGCAGCACTGCCGAACAGCATTTAACTCTAGAGTATCTGTAACCTTCTTGTTCCTCACTGAAGATGCTAAACCCAGGATAGAAGTTTATTAGGAACAAAACTGGCATACGTGTTGAGGAGACATTTGGCAAACTGACGTGTGGTGTTGGTGAACTAGAAAATTACTCTTTTTTTTTCTAAGGATTATTTTTATTAACTAACTTCATTTATTTATTCATTTTAATTTGGCCAGAGAGGGACAGGGTGAGAGAGAGAGAGGGAAGGTGAGAAAGAAAATTACTCTTTTTGAGAAACAGGATTGATTATACTTTTGGTCTATCTGGAGGGTTCTGAACCTAGTGTGCATATTAAATTAAATTGATTAAATAGAAAAGTGGTTTCTTAGGTAGAATAGGCCTCCAGGATTACTAAAGCCCAAAGGGGGACACAGGAAACTTTGTAAGCTTGATATAATTCATTAATAAAATGAATTCTGGCCCAAGTTGATGAGTGTTCATGAACCTAGAAAATAGAAGGCAGGCCGTGAGACGTATGAAGCTGGGAGAAATAGGTCTCTGGGAGATGGAGGGAGTTCGCTGATTAGGTGGGTACATGAAATCCACTAAGCCCTCTAACAAAGAGCTTCTAGGCTGCTGGGAATAAGGAAAGAGTGCTCCCAGCAAGTTCCTCTCTGGCCGTGAGATACCAATCTCTGAAAATGATGAACTGCTCAAGGTCTCTACCATCCAGGAGGTGGGGGGTGGGACTGAAAGCATAGCTAGGACCACAGCCTTATCAGCTTAGCAGCAGTGAACCTCAACAATTCTCAGACAAGCACAGAATTGAATGAATGGAGGAGGTTTTTAAAATATTTTTTTCTCTGTAACCCATTTTACCCCAGGCAATTTCACATAGTCCAGTGACAATACTTGTTAGTGTTTCCTGATGAATATACTTTTGATGGTTTTGTAATAGCTCTAAGAAGCATTCTCATTTACATGAAATGATGTTTGGGGGATTTGAATAACCATTGCATTATTTAAGCCTGACTCATTATTAAATAAAACTACTAAGCTTTCCTCTCCCTTCCTCCTTCCTCTACTCTGTAGCCTTATGGCATTTCATTCCCAGGTAGAAAATCAAAAGTTTATAGGGCCCATGGTCAAACGTGTGTATGTTGTTAATTGATGGCATTCCAATTCAATGTAACTAAGCTGCAGGAAATACTCATTTTAGGTCATGGTGCCCTGGGGAATTTCCCAAATAATCAGGGAAGGGCCACTTAACACTTGTTCTTG
>NW_006159732.1:2648655-2653498 GCF_000334495.1 Tupaia belangeri chinensis
CAGCAGGCAGCAAGGACAGTAGCTCTTGAAAAATCTTGCCCAAAAAAGTCCAAAATGACATATATTGAGTTCAAATGTATACATACTATCACCTTCCGTGACTATCTAGAAAATGGCTTTGTTTTCTCTTTTGAGAACATCAGAAGCAAAGAGCACAATCCCTTTTGTCAGATTACAAATGTATAGTTCCTTATCTGAACTCGTGGCATTAGATATGACTGGATTTCAATGTTTTTTGATTGGTTTTTGTTTTGTTTTGTTTTTAATTCTAAAAGGAATTAGGTGTATTTGTTATGGAACATCCTCCAGAAAGGTCCGGGGCACCCCCTGTAATCCCACACATTAACAATTTTGCAGCGAGCTGTAGGAACAGACACACTGAGGGATAGCAAGAGACTATAAATAGTCTCACCTCAGCTCAGGTCAGGCTTTGCTGCCAAATGAGTTTGCGCCAACCTTCAGGGGAAAAAAAAGTTTAGCTTTCAGAGCTGTTTTGGACTTCAGTACTGCAGATGTAGGATTGATTGCCTGCCAAGTGTTTGAAGACACTGTGGCAAAGGTAGCTATAGATCAGTGGTTCTCGTAGTATGGTCCCCAGACCAGCGGCATCAGCATCACCTAGAACACGTTAGAAATGCACATTCTTGGATCTTACCTCAGAAGGCCTGAATCCCAAACTCTGGATGTGGGAATCAGCAATCTATATTTAATAAGCTCTATAGGGGATTCTGAAACTCACTGCAGATTAAGAACCACTGCTAGAGAGGTTCAAGCATAAACACTAGTCTAGAACTAAAGAGACCTGAGTCCTGGTTAACTAACTGACACATAAGCTTTTACTAATTTGATTTCTGATCTGCAAAATGGGGAATGATTCTCCCTGCTCTTTTTGTTTATTAAGATTATTATGCAAATGCAAAGAGATAATGCATGTAAATAGGCTTTATAAACTGTGCATGTATTAGCTGTTTTACATAAGATAACATCATTAGTAAATGGAACAAGAGTTAATTAGCTGATCAATGGTATATAAAAAGAGATAATAAACAATGAAAAATTCAAGATGGTACATCTGTGCCTGGAAAAGTACTATAAAAAATAAACAAAAAAATAAGTTCACAATATTATCTACCTTCAGTTTCCTTTGTCTGGGACACTCAGAGTCAGATTCTCCAACAACTCACATTATAATGTAATGATATGCAAAAAAGTAGACATATTCGGTGGAGTATATGGGAATGTGTTTTAATAATCCCTACCTCCTGTCACTTCAGAAAAGAGTTAAGACAATGTTGAAAGATGGTTGGCATGTCCTCCTGTTTGGATTTCTGTGTGATGAACAGCAAAGACAATAATCCAGAGAGGCAGAAAATACAACGAACAGATCCTTGATTGGAGTCCTAGCTCTGACATTAATTAACTGTGCAACCTTGAGCAAGTCGCTTTAGCCTTTCTGGGCACCAGTCCCCACCTTTAAGCACTGCTCTTCTGGCTTACTCTCTTATCCACGGATTGTTTATCCAGTTCCTGAAATTAGACTCTATAACGTGAGGGCACATGTGACAAATGCACGAATCCAGTGAGCATGAGCATGAGATGTGTTGTCTCCCTTTTTGCAAACCCAGGTAGGGAGCCAAATTACAAGCTGAATTGTGTTGCAGAGTATTAGGCCTTCACATAGTAATCTATGACAATTCTGGTTCCCTCAGAGAGTTTTGTTCACAGTTATTTCCTATAAAATTTATTATTATTATATTATTATTATTTTTAAAAGTCACCCCAAGGCAAGTGCAGCCCATATAAGAATTCTCCTTGGGAACCAGCAGTTAGCATAATGGCTATGTTGCTGGACTCCCACACAGTCAACCGCGGTTCGCGTCCCAGACCCAGTGGCTTAAAACTCACACCGGATGCGTGTGCGTGCGTGCCCAAGATCTCGAGAGAAGAATGGAGGAGAAGGGATTGTGGCATGACCCCTGGGGGGTGATTTCTCGTTTTCTGTCTCTATGTCTTTCTCTGTCTGTCTGGCGAGCGCACGCGCCCTATAGCAAAAACTTCTCCAAAAAAAAAAAAAAAAAGAATTCTCCTATGCCATGACCACAGGCCCAGGAGTAAATTTTGGCTGAGATCACTTGCATCCTATGCCTACTGGCGCACCTTGGGTCAGAGATCACACCAAAGAACTGTTCCATTCAAACCCTTTTGTGCACTTTTTATCTTATCTGGCAAAGCCATATCTTCAAGGGCTTCCTGACTAGAGCATCTGTCCTACAAGGTAAACAGCCCTCTAAAGGTGTTCACTCAGACCTGTGTTTCCCAGTATGCCCACAGACCAAAAGCTCTTAGAACGGTCATCACGCTCAGTACATAGCGGGATGTCGTGTATAGTATCCTCAACTTGCCTGATGTGTGGCGTGTATCATGTTAGGTAAAATCTCTTTACGATCTAAATGACGTATAGTGATTACATGTATAAATAATACATAATAAAAAATCATAATAATTAAAAAAAGAAAAACTGGTTTTTATGCAATATAACACACCTTCCACCTCATAATTTCCAACTTTTATATGCTAATATGGGAGGCAGTGTAGTGAGGTTTTTAAAGATTGGAACGATTGCCTGAAGTTAGAATCCCATCTTATCATCTAATAGTTACAGGAGAATTCATTTAACTTCTGTATGCTATGATTTATTCATCAGTAGAATGGGAATACTAACAGTTCCTTTCTCATAGGGATATTGGGAGTATTAAATAATATTTCCTGTTAAGGACCTAGCACACTGTCTCAGTCAGTAACTCGCCCACATTAAGAACCCCCAATTGAAATGTGATATTCATCTTCCAGTTACTTTCTAGCTTAAATAACAGAAACTACATTCAGCTAAGTCCTAGGGCCCCTAGGAAGCCATAATGGTACAGAAATATTCCTCCTTGGATGGTAGATAAATCAGAATTCCTAAGGAGGTTGAAAACCATTCAATTTGCACTCCACAGAACTCAAGCAAATATAATGCACATGTGGACCGTGTAGTCTCAGAGAAATGGACTCCAGATGAGTTCAGAAAAACCCTATTGTGAATCTAAAGTAGTTATATTAATAAAAGTGCCCTAATGTATTATTTGGTTTCGGTTTAAATACTTTTTTTTTTTCCTTTTTCTGAGAGGTTTTTGCTATAAGGTGTGTGTATGCACTCGCCAGAAAAACAGAGAGACAGAAAGCGAGAAATCACCCCCCAAAGGATATGGCCACACAGCAACCCCTTCTCCTCCATTCTCCTCTTTGGATCTTGGCCATGCATGCACATGTGCCGGGGTGAGTTTAAGCCACCAGGTCCAGGAGTCAGACTACCGTTGACTACATGGGACTCCAGTTACGTAGCCATTACGCCAGCTGCTGGTCCCTAATTTAAATACTTTTATAGTTATCTTCTGTTTTTAAAAGATCCTTGGTTTAAATTAAATAAGATAAGATAGAAATTAACCTAGAATATTATGTCAAGAAAGATTCTAGGGACCAGCAGTTGGCATAATGGCTATGTCGTTAGACTCCCATGTAGCTGACCGCGGCTTGAGTCCTGGACCCGGTAGCTTAAACTCACCCTGTGCACGTGTGTGCCCAAGATCCCGAGAGGAGAGTAGAGGAGAAGGGACTGTGGTGTGGTCATCCCCCCTGGGGGGTGATTTCTCACTTTCTGCCTCTCTGTCTCTCTCTGTCTTTCTGGTGAGTGCACGCACCCTATAGTAAAAAAAAAAAAAAAAAAACCTCTCAAAAAGAGAAAGGAAGAAAGAAAGAAAGAAAAAGATTCTAAATGCAGATGACTAGAATACTCTGTCTAATGGAATGGAAATGGAAAGTTTTTAATTAAATTTTTTAAAATTTTATTAATTAATGTTTTATCATTTGCTTCCTGAAAACATGTAGTCTGAGAAAAATAGATATTTTTCTTTGAATGGTCCAGCATGAAGTTACTTCCTATGGTCAACAGATGGTGGCCATTCATTTGTAGGGTAATTTGCTCACCCATCAATACCTACAGGTGCAGAAATTGATGAATCATTTTCCAGCACTGCCTTCAAACAGTATAATAAACTTATTACAGATTGAGCAACCTTGATCCAATTACTCAAAATCCAAAATGTTCCACAAATCTGAAACTTTCTGAGAAATGACCTGACACCACAAGTGGAAAATTCCCTACCTGAATGCATGTGATGTATTAGAGTCAAAACACTGCAAGATAAAATAATTATATAAAATTACTTTCAAGCTATGCGTATGTGGTATATGTGAGGCATCTATAAATTTTGTGTTTAGATTTGGGTCCCATTCTCAAGATAGAGCGTTATTACACACTAATATTCTAAAATCCCCAAAAATCCAAAATCTGAAATATTTCTAGTCTGAAGTATTTTGATAAAGGGATACTCAACCTATATATACATTATTTGTTTCTATCAATAAACGCTGTGAGGGACAAAGGACAGAACCAATCTAACACTTTCTCTCAAGAATCTACTAAGAGAGAGAAATAAATTTAGATCAAGAACTTCAGCATAACGTAGGAAATACTACAAGTGATTAAAGTGAAGACTCTATAGTAGGAGAATTCAAATAAGAGAAGAAATTCATGCAGCCTGGGCAGTGAAGTGTGTGTAGGTATGCATGCATGTGGTGGGAGGCACAACCAGAGAAGGCTTGGTGAAGGAGGAAGCATCTGAAGAACAAGCAGAATTTGGAAGGGAGGAACAAGAGAAGGGAGTGAAGGAAGAGTGTATCCATGAGGCAGGAACAGCCTCAGTAAAGGCAGCGAGTAGGTGATTTTTTGCTTCCTCTTTCC
>NW_006159732.1:2653749-2662745 GCF_000334495.1 Tupaia belangeri chinensis
TTTCCCTGGCCTTTATTTCTATGAAAAGAAGTAGCTCTTGGGATGCTACTTGTCACATCTTTTTTTGTTAGACAAGAAAGATTTGAAAATTGAAGGTTAGAATCATAATTCTAGTCATTTGGATGTTCTCAGTTTCTTATACAATATCTGGAACATATTAAGCACTCAAAAAAATGCTTCCAAAATATACATATGAATTAATGAGGGGAAAATGTTCTCTGAGCTGCACTGTGCAATATGGCACTAGCCATTTATTTAAACTTCAATGGATTAAAATAAAACAGTTTCAAAAAATGTAGTTCCACACTTGCACCAGTGCACATTTCAAGTGCTCAGTTGCCACAGGCAGCTCAGGGCTACCAGATTTCACAGCAGGGATATATTGATACCTCCACCATCACAGGAGGGTCTTCTGGTCAGTACCATTCTAGAAATGTCTCAGCTATTCTTGCATGGATTTGGTTTTGCCCACATGTGCTGATCATCTTCCCATTGATCCTACCTTCCCTATCCTGCTCTGCACAGAGGATCACTGACTTCTGTTTCCCAGGCTCTCTGGACACTGGGTGTATTAGCAGGAGACAGTGCAAGAGGAAGGACTGAGTCCATCTCCACACACTCCCCCACCCAGCCAGAAGAAATCCCTGGCAGTGGCTGCCACTCCTCCATGTTCCCAGCAGCCTCCTGTGAGGTTCCAAGACCACTGGTGGCCCTCACTTCAGTGCTCTGAGGACACCACCATAGAGAGTGTTGGTTACTTTCTGCTGTCATAAAGCTCCCGTGCACCTCTCCATTGCCTGCTTAGCTTCTCAGCTCTTTCAGTCCCTTTGAATTGGTTCCCAGTAATAAATTCCTCTATTAAACAACCTAGGGTAAGATCTATTTTCCTGATTGGACCCTGATCAATATATTATATATAGGTATCACATTTGAAAAGAAGCAAGTACCTATAGAAAGTCAGCAAATACAGAGGACCTTTTCAGACAAAAAATAAACCTTGAAGGTGTTCATATTCTCACACCAAAGTACAACATAATTAGCATTTATTTGTATTAGAGAGGACATTACTATTATCCTAAAGCCCACTTAACTTTTGTTAATTTTTATTGCTATTATTCTTTCATTTTCAAGAAAAGGAGACTAGATCAAGAACAGGCTGTATAACTCATCTAATGACAGATAGATACAAAGAAGAGAAAATTTAGAGTTAAAATGCTAAACAGATAGAGCCTTGTATGAAACTAATACATACTGTATGATTCCATTTGTACAAAATTCTAGAACAGGTAGAATTTACCTATGAAGAAATAAAGAGTGTGGTGTCTTGGAGTGGGAAGTATTGGGAGCAAATCACTTGGGAAATAATACAAGGGAACTTTATGGACAGGTGAAAACATTCTCTGTATTGAAAGGGATATGAGGCTCATGATGGTGTATACATGTGTCAAAATTGTACACTGAAGATTATTCATCACAAATTTTGCTTCAAAAATAAAGCACCAAAAAAAAATCTGGTGGAGATATTAGACAGTGGCATATGAGTAACACAACTGGTCCCACATGGCCAAGTCCTCCGTTCACATCCCAGGGCCTCCCTGTACACACTGGCTATGCAAGCACGTGCCTGTGATTTGTGCTGGCTGATGCCGGGGGTAAATCATGGTATGAAGACCCTGCTGGGAGTACCTATCCCCCCCCCCCAGAAGAAATATTAGGTTGGTGCAAAAGTAATTGCAGTTTTGCACTGTTGAAATTTGCCGTTTGATATAGGATACATTCTTAAATGAATGTGGTTATATTATACATCATTTTAATGTACATTTCTCACTTTATGTTTTTTGCTAGTTACTTATTACTTGATTATTTTATATGTATTTTAGATTATATAAGTGATGTTAGACAAAAAGCAATTTGAGAAATTTAAAGCAGCAGAGACAACTCGCAATGTTAACAGCACATTGGCTCAGGAACTATTAAAGAACGCACAGTAAGTGCAGTGATAGCTCAACACATTTTCCAAATGAGACAAGAGCCTTGAAAATGAGGAGCACAGTGGCAGGCCATCTGAAATTGACAATGACCAATTGAGAGCAATCACTGAAGCTGACTCTTTTACTGTGTGAGAATGTGCCGAAGAACTCAACATCTGTAATTCCAGGGTCGTTCATCATTTGAAGCAAAAGGTGAAAAAGTCTGATAAGTGGGTGCTCCATGAGCTGACTGAAAATTAAAAATAAATAAATAAATTTTGTTCTGAAGTATTGTCTTCTCTTAGTCTACACAACAATGAACCATTTCTTGATTGGTGATGTGCAGTGAAAAGTGGATTTTATACAAATGGTTGGAATGAGGGGCAGCTCCAAAGCACTTCCCAAAGTCAAATTTGCATCCAAAAAAAAAAGGTCATGGTTCCTGTTTGGTGGGGTCTGATCCACTACAGTTTTCTGATTCCTGGAGAAACCATTACATCCGAGAAGTATGTTCAGTAAAGCAATGAGTTAACCTGCAGCTGGCCTTGGTTAGCCAGGGCCCAACTCTTCTCCACAACAATGCCCTACCACACACCCACACATTGCACAACCAATGCTTCGAAAGTTGAACAAATTGTGCTACAGAGTTTTGCCTCATCTGCCATATTCACCTGACCTCTTGCCAACTGACTACCACTTCTTCAAACATCTTGACAACTTTTTGAAGGGAAAACACTTCCACAACCAGCAGGGTGCAGAAGATGCTTTCCAAGAGTTTGTTGACTCCCAAAGCACAGACGTTTCTGGTACAGGATTAAATAGATTTGTTTCTTGTTCGTAAAAATATGTTGATTATAATGGCTCCTATTTTGATTAATAAAGATATATTTGAGCCAGTCCAAAACCATAATTGCCTTTGCACCAACCTAAGAAGTAAATAAACTTTTAAAAAATATAGTGAAACACAGGAGGGGATAGAGTTCTAGATGAAACAAGAATGGCACAAAATCGATAATTGCTGAAGCACAGTTATGGCTGTGTGGGGCTTGTTATACTTATTTTGTTTACTTTGTACATGATTAAAAATCCCCACAATTAAAAACTTTTAAAAATCATAGAAAGAAGCTCTAGATCTATCTGATCGCAGGGTGTAAGCTCTTCCTATCAACCACTTCACTTCAACAATTTTTAAAGGTCTTTCAAACACAGAGGATGACACCAATCTAGGGAAATTACACAAGCGGCACACATACACAAGGAGAGGGATTGGGTAGCCAAACTGAATAAGCAACATCATGAGGATGTGGTGCATGAGGATCTTCACATGATAGACAGGGTGTCATGGTCCTGCTCTGAATTTGCATCTTTTCTATCACTATAAATAATATCCAGACTAGAAAAAGTAGAGTACATAGGGAAGAAGTAGAGATACAAAACCTACAAAGACGTGCCAACAAGACAAATTCTAGAGGTAGAAAATGACATGATAATCTTTGGGCAATTTTAGAGGGAAAACAAGTCAGAAGACTGAGGTCAAACATATACTATCTTAATTATTTAAAAGAAAAAAAAATCAGCTTCATGTGCTCCCTGTGACCACAGGATAAAAACTAGTTTTCATAGAAAAAAGGTAAACAAGATTTGCTGCAAGCTGTAGCTTAATCTCCCAACACTCCTAGCCTCTGTTTTTGCACTCTGATAGCAATTGTTTTTATTTCTTTTAGTTTTGCCGTGGGGTGTGTGTGCTGGTGTACTTGCCAGGGAAACAGAGAGAGAGAGAGAGAGAGAGAGAAAGTGAAAAATCACCTCTTCCCCCAAGAGAGATGGCCACCCCATAATTCTTTCTCTCCATCTTTTCTTGGGATTTTGAGCACACATCCACATATGTCTGGCATGTTTTTCAAGCCACCAGGTCCAGAACTCAAACTGTGCAGTTGATCATGTGGGATACAACTGCCTTAACCACTACACCAACTGGCTAGCTCAGCAATTGTTTTTAATAATAAAGAATGTGTGTACATGTATAAGAGAGTGAGTAAAAGAAAGGAAGTTTTTTGAAGCTATCTAATTTTTCTTTTTTTTTTTTTTGGAGAGGTTTTTGCTATAGAGCATGTGAGCTTGCCTGAAAGACAGAGAGAGACAGAGACAGAAAGCGAGAAATCACCCCCCAGGGGGAATGGCCATGCCACAATCCCTTCTCCTCCATTTTTCTCTCAGAATCTTGGGTACGCACGCACATGCCCCCGGAGTGAGTTTAAGCCACTGAGTCGGGACTCAAACCGCAGTCAACTACATGGGAGTCTAGCGACATAGCTATTATGCCAACTGCTGGTCCCTGAAGCTCTCTGCTTTCAACCTTTTCTTCATGCAATGTCCTCACATTGGAGTGTTCTTTTCTTCCTTCTAATTATTCTTCAAGACTCGGCTCAGAAATTGTCTCCTTCAGGAAGGTCCCCCCGAATCTCAGGCCACTCCTCATGCTACCAGCCCCCCTGCATGTACCTGCCACAGTAGTAGTGTCAACAGAAATAACTATTTGGGCATCAGCCTCCTCTCTGGTCTATCAGCCTCTCCAGACCATGTGGTAGTCATTTCTGCCTTCCCAGTGCCATCAATGCTTAGTGCTCTGCAGATGCACAGGGAATGCCTGCTGGACTCTAATACAGCTGTTCTGAGCTGGTTGCTCTATGCAGCTTTCAGATACAAAGACAATGAAGTGGTGGAGTCTCATGACCTTCCTGTGGCTGCTCAGGACTTGTCCACATCCCCCATTTGCTCTGTCCAATGAGACCAAGAGTCAGACCTTCATTGAGGTGACAAAGTTCTGATAGAGTGATGTTTCAAGTAAGTGTTGAGATTGCCCAAGAGCCTCAACTACCATGGCTATGTAAGATGGTTTTGGACTGGAGGCTAAAAGGATACTATCAAAATTCCTCTATGAAGTAAGAAAAACATAGTTTTGCCAAACATTCACCTCAATGATAATGTTTTATCTTATGAAAGGATAATAATAAAAAGAAATGAACAAATAACATCATTATTGGAGACCAAGAAAACTCTGAAAATTGACCTGGTCATTTTAGCTCTGGTTAAGATATATAGATGATACATGTCTGTAAGATGTGATGACCAAAACAGTTGAAAATATTACCACAGGAAAACAAAAGGAGACTATCAAGGCAGTTGATATCAGAGAATTGTTTTTATTGAAGTGGAAGAACCGTGAAGAGAACCCAGGGTGGAGAGAAAAGGTAGATTTTGTGCCACAGATTCTGTAACACTGCAAAATTATTCTAAGTCCCTCTGTCAACTTTGATCAAAATTACTAATATTCTATAAATCATAGACAAATGAAGTGTCAGATATACTGTAAGAACAGGGTATCAATCCCACTGCACTTGTGATCTCTTTATTTATTTATTTTGGAGAGGTATTTTTGCTATAGGGCTCGTGCGCTCGCCAGGAAGACAGAGAGAGACAGAGACAGAAAGTGAGAAATCACCCCCCAGGGGGGATGGCCATGCTGCAATCCCTTCTCCTCCATTCTCCTCTCGGGATCTTGGGCACGCAGGCACACGCGCCTGGCGTGAGTTTTAAGCCACCGGGTCTGGGACGCGAACCGCGGTCGACTACGTGGGAGTCCAGCGACATAGCCATTACACTAACTGCTGGTCCCCGTGATCTCTTTAGAATACAGATTCAAAACCCAGGACTGAGGCTTTTCAAATAGAAAAACCAAAGGTCTTTTACTTTGCTGTGCACAAAACATGCCTATAGATGTGTTCTCTATAGCAGGGGTCTCCAGTCCCCAGGCTGTGGACCACTGCCTGTCTGTGGCCTGTTGGGGTCTGGGCCAGTAGGTGGAGTGGTAGCAGTGGGTAAGTGAGGGAAGCTCCATCTATGTGCATTTGCAGCTGCTCCCCATTGCATGCATTGCCACCTGGGCTCCACTCCTGTTGGGTCAGCTGCAGTACTGGATTCTCATGGGAGCACAAACCCTATTGCTCTGTGATTGTTTTATTGTATACTATGATGTAGTGGTGGTGGGAATGAGAAGATAGTGGGTGTGATGTGGTTAGGTCATCCCTTGATCAATCCCCTTCTTCCTCTCTTCTCTGTCCATGGAGGAATTATCTTCCACGAGGCTAGTCCCTGGTGCCAAGAAGTCTGGGGACCATGCTGCTCTATGGAATATGACATTTGGAACTTTTCTATCTTCTGTTATTTTTTACATTTGCATTTCTGTTAAGCTAGCAATCTATTATCTCTAAAAATCAACCAGTCAAATAAACAGACAAAACACTGTGACGACCATTAACTTTTATTGTAGTACAAAAGTCCAACTGAGTCACATTAACCCCATTTCTATAGGACTACTAGACTGTAAAGGAATGTTATACGCAGAGGGTTGGAAACAACTACCCATGGAGAACAAAGTAGGAAGACAGAAGGAAAGGAAAAATGGGACCTTGAATAGTGAGAGTCATTTTTGGAAGTACATTGATCTTGGGACAGTGTTTTCTGTTTCCGAATATATAAAACAGAAATTATAACAACTCCTTTGTGTGAGGTTCGATGAGAAAATACATGTAAGTTACCCAGTAGATCATGTGGATGTCATGGTAGCCAAATGAATGGTACAAAAATAAGAACTAGAGTGTCTCAGAGCATCCCCAGGCAGACGAAGGGAGTTGAGACAAAGGCCAGCCAAGTTTGGGAAGCATGGTTTCTGCGTCACAGGGAGAGGAGTGTTCTGTGGAGTCAGAAAGTCTGACTCACATTCCAGCTCCACTTTTGCTGTGGGACATGGGCAACACAACTGCCCTAAGCCTCAATTTCCCCAATTGTTAAACAGGAATAATAACAGTACCTGCTCTTCACACAGCTGTTATGAGGATTGATTGAGATCCTAAATGGAAACTGTCTGGTACATAATGAGTTCTCAAAAGTTGTGGCTGCTTCAACTCTAGTTGAGGGACAGGAGAGCAGGGGGAGGGCAAGGCTAGGGTGGGAGTGCCAGAAGTGATGTGTTCGGTCCAGAGTGTTTGGAGAATAGTTGTGGTGCCTGGTTCAGTGTATTGAAAAATGTGCACATAGAGGGCAGGGGTCTTTGTAGCCTGGGTTGCACAGTACATTGCCATTTGTTTCCTTCTTTTGGGAACAATTTATTCTGTGTTTCTGGTGGGTACACTTTAAATCTTGAGAGCAGGAGATAGCAAAACCATGAACATCTACTCTAAGGTCTGCTGTGAGCTGGATGACAGTGGAGGTTTGAGAGTTTACAGCTGATTAAGCTACTAATCCTGAGAGTACTGACTTTCAAAACATGTCAACTTAGAGAACTGTCACTGGTCAGTAGGATGGTATCACAGAGAGTGTTCACGTTGAAGGGTGGGAAGGCTTTAATGATGGGGACTGGGACATTGTAGACACTCTGGAATTATTGGCTGAATGAATGAATGAGAGAAAAATTAAGATTTTTTAAAAAAAGCTCTCAGTAAGGCTAACTCATAGGACAACATCAAGATGAACTATAAAGGGGATTTTACCTGACAGAAATAAATGCAACGAAGACTTATGAGATGTCACTTGTTACAAGCTTAACAGGCAACCATGTAATGTAACTTGAAAACAAACCAAACAAAACGATATAGACTTAAGCCATGTTATTAGATTCAGAGATAAAATAGACCTGAAGTGAACCACAGCCAAATCTTGCGATATCTGGTCTTTAGTATTAGGGAGTAGATAGAGAGGAAGAAATTGTCTGAAAATCCTATCATAGAGAAGCAGTTCAAAAGATTAATATTTCTTAGTCTGGAAAAAGAAAGATGACAGGGGTCAGTCAGTTGGTGTGGTGGTTATGGTGACTGGGTCTCCCATGGCCAACTGTGTGGTTAAAATATGCCGATGCATGTGCATATGTGCCCAAAATCCTGAGAGGAGAATGGAAAAGAAGTAATTGTAGTGTGATCATTCCCTCTGGGGGTGCCTTCTTACTTTCCCTCTCTTTTTCTCTCTCTCCCTGGAAAGCACATGCTCCCTGTAGCAAATTTTTTTAAAAAAGAAAGAAAAAGAAGAACAAAGACTTATTGAGAAGATGAACACTAACTCCAAATATTTAAATATCTGAAATACTTTCATGCAGAAGATAAATTAGCCTCACTAAACTGAGCAAATATTAAATGCTATTTACCAAGTGTCCATTTACACATTTTAGAGATATTGATTGTCCACCTACTCTGTGCCAGTCACTGTCCTAGATGCTGGGGATAAGGTCACTGCCCTCATAAAGCTGACTCTCCATAGACAATGAGAAGACTGTCAAAAACAAGTAAGCAAAGGGAACCAGCAGTTAGCGTAATGGCTATGTCGCTGGACTCCCACATAGTCGACCGCGGTTCGCGTCCCGGACCCGGTGGCTTAGAACTCACGCCGGGTGCATGTGCCTGCATGACCAAGATCCTGAGAGGAGAATGGAGCAGAAGGGATTGTGGCGTGACCATCCCCCCTGGGAGGTGATTTCTTGTTTTCTGTCTCTATGTCTCTCTCTGTCTGTTTGGCGAGTGCACACGCCCTATAGTGAAAACCTCTCAAAAAACAAACAAACAAACAAACAAACAAACCAAGTAAGCAAAGAGAAAACCTTCGGAGAGTGGAACAAACAAACAAACAAAAAAAAAAACCAAGTAAGCAAAGAGAAAACCTTTGGAGAGTTGAAGCTTGAAACTGCATGCAGGGTTTTCCCTCATATATTTGCCTCAAAACCAAGTGGGAGAGACTGTCCCTTCTTGTTCCATTAATTAAAGACAGATTAGAATTCAATAAAAGGAAGAACTTCCTCCTAACAAAGCACAGACTGTGTCAAAAAGTGGTGAATTGTCTCATTGCAAATGCTAAAATCAAAACCTGCTCAATCATGTTTTAGGACCTTCGTGGAGAACAGCTAAGGTGAGGATAGAACTGATCAATGGTTCCAAGAACTTTGGATTTCACAGACCAACACAACTGGGGGAAAAAAAAAAA
>NW_006159732.1:2662756-2664289 GCF_000334495.1 Tupaia belangeri chinensis
ATATATATATATATATATATGCCAACATAGAGAGGCCAAATCTTTAGTTTCTAAGTACATTAATAGAAAGCCTACTAATTACTATTAACATTTTTTTATTAAAGAAAAGATGTTTTTTAAGGATCCTACAAAAAAGGAATGACATCATATCAAAATAAAAAAGTTCTTTAGGTTCGGTAAATTTGGTTTTATGAAAATTTTGTAACATTGGCTTCCTTACTTTTTAAATTATGCATCAGACCATCAAAAATGTCATTATTGGCCTGAAATGGTCCAGAGACTAGAATTTTAAAACAGCACCAGATGACCTTTAAGTTCTTCCCAATATTTTTAAAATGTTTATGTATTAAGGCTTAGTATACTGTTTAAATGTGGGGCTTTAAAGTTGTGCATCAATTGAAAGTGAAGTCTCAAACCAACTATGGGCAAGATTTAACTTTTCTGAATCTCAGGTTTGGCTCCTGTGATACGGGGATAATATAGCACTAGCTTTAGGTGTCAAGAGAATTCACTGAGGTAATGCAAATGAAGCACTCAGCACAGCGAGTGAGTGGTATGTAGTAAGTGTTCAATAAAAATGACAGCTACTGCTACTCTTTGTCAGCTCTTCTGCCCCAAAGGAAATGATGAGATGAGAGGCATTTCTTACAGATAATGGTGTCAGTACACACCATTTTGTAAATACTCTCATTTCCCACAGAGGAATACATGTCCTCATTTAACATGTACTACTTGTACTTTCGCCCCTATCACTAGCAAACAAGTGTCACAACTAGTTACTAGCAGGAAGGTTTTCTCTCCCTCCATTATCGTTCATTTTCCTAGGCTCCTTTTGACTTCCATTACCTGCCTTCTTGGGCATCGATCTACCCACTTCTGTGTAGACTTTCCGGCCACTTACTACTTTTTTTTTTTCTTACTTCTTGGAGCCTCCATTTTTCTCTTTCACTTGGGTTCTGGCTTGTCAGGCTAACTAGGGAACCAGTAGTGGCCTCTTACTTCCTCCCGACCTTGCCTGCCATTGTCAATCTGACCAACATTGTTAGCGAACTCTTAGAGTAAACTGGAAACGTCGACATTCATACCAACAAATTCTTCTCTACTTCTTTTAAGTTTATTTATTTATTTCTTCTATGAGCAAGAGCATGAGAGAGAAAGACAGAGAGACGACACCCCAACAGGGTCCAGATGCCACAATCCATACCTGGCCTTCATTCAGCTCCAGATGATAGAGAAGCGTGTGCCCGGCATACTCAGGGAGGTTTCTGGACTTGAACCAGGAGTCTTTCTATAAGGGATTGCCTTGCAGAGTAGCACTGTAGCTCAATGTTCCATTTCTCTAGCAGGCAATAAAAGGTATCCAAATGCTGTAGAAACTTACGCCTTTAGGCTTGTGACTTCAAGTCTGAAAACTCAAGCAATGTGAAAGATGACTGATGTCTGAAGGCTGAGCTCCCATTCAGCCCTCCACAGCTTATCTTCTGTGACAATACCCAGCTGTGTGTCTATTCCAACAATAGCTAATACTTCTTT
>NW_006159732.1:2664320-2672633 GCF_000334495.1 Tupaia belangeri chinensis
AGGAAAGTGATATTGTGATATCATTAACAGTCATCAGATTTAAGGTCTGGACATTGCTAAGCACCCTAGAATTCAAGAATTCTGTTCTTCAGCTCCAGTAAATCTGGACAATAAGGTGCTGAAGTAAGGTTTGTACACACAGGTCTTAACTGAGAGACATCGAGATGTCAATGGAGCTCCTAGGATTTGGTATTTGCATAAACTAAGATGTGCTAAGTAAATCCTGCATTACTTTTCATTACTGTCTATGCCAGTTGCACATTTATAACTTATTAGTTCGAAATGTGGCTGGGCATGCTAGAGCAATAGAAGCATCATAATTACCAAACACAGTTGAATAGATGAAGTACTGGTCCAAAAGGCAGGGATCATGGCGGAGAATTTCTTATCATAGACAAGGTTATGTCTATGCAACTGCAAGGATCTTAATATATAATTTCTTCCCAGATTGAGATATTGTTAGAACTCTTATTCATGCCCTCTGGTTTTATTTTGCTTTTAAATTTTCTGTGTAAAAAATAGATCACATAAGGCCTTGTGGGCTACTTTAAGGTCTTTTTTTTTTTTTTTTAACCTTTAGTAGGATGTGAGTCACTGGGGAGTTTTAAGCAATGAAGAGGAAGAATCTGCCTTATCTTTTAACAAGATCCTTCCAACTGCTCTGTGGGGATCAGAGCAAATAAGGAAGACCAATTAACAGACAATTGCAGTAATCCAGGTGCCAGATTGTGGTAGCTTGGTTCAATCAGAATAGATAAACGGAGATAGTAAAGAAGGGGAGAAATCTTTTCCTCACCAGAGAGAGTGAAAAAAACAGAGAAGACCCAGGCAGCAGGGTGTGATTATGCTCCAATCCCTTCTCCTCCATTCTCTATCCCAATAGGAATTGGGGCACACATACACACATGTTCAGTATGTTTTTCAAACCACAAAGATAGGATTTTGAACCACAGTCAGCCATGTGTGATCCACCTCCCTTAACCATTGCACTATGCTCCCCTCCTTTTTTTTTTCCTTTTTTTAAAATTTAAGACAGGACCTTGCTATATTGTGATACTCCTTCCTCAGTCTTCCAAGTAGTGCCACCATGCCTAACCATGGCTGGGTTAGGAATTACTGATTTTGAAGGAAGTACTAAATGAATTTCCTGATAGACTAGATATACATTGTCAGAAACTGAGATGATTCACGGATCACTACAAAATTTTTGGTCGGAGCAAGAAGAAATAAGAATTGTCATTTCTGGGACCAGCAGTTGGTGTAATGACTATGCCACTGGACTCTCATGTAGTCGACTGCAGTTCGAGTCCTGGATCTGGTGGCTTAAACTCACACTGGGCGCATGTGCGTGCGTGTCTAAGATCCTGAGAGGTGATTGGAGGAGAAGGGATTGTAGCATGGCCATCCACCCTGGGGCGGGGGGGTGATTTCTTGCTTTCTCTCTGTCTCTGGTGAGCACACTTGCCCTATAGCAAAAACCTTTCAAAAAAAAAAAAAGAGCTGTCATTTCCTGAAATAGGAAAGACTTGAGAGAAGTAAGTTGCCCGGAGTGGAGATAGAATGGTGTTGGGAATAAATCGTGGATTTTGACAAGCGTATGGTGCCTTGACATCAATTAGCAGGTTAAGGAGCAGATGAAGATCCAAGCTGGGAGCTCTAGGGAGCCACTCAGGACAGAGACATGCATGAGGGAGACACTAGTGCATGTGCTGAAGGCTGTGAGATAGAGGGGCTCAAAGAGAAGAATGACAGGTCTAAAGCTGAGTCCTGGGCAATTCAACCTAAGTTTGAAGAGGAAGAAACAGCAAGATGAAGCCATGAGTGAGGTGGAATCCTAAGGACCAGATACGGTGTTCCCACAAAGAGGCAGTGATCAGTTGTGCCTCAGGTTGATCTCTTAAACATTCAAAATCAACTTATAAATGTAATAAAATATTTTACTCCTTTCAAACCAAAATAACACATATAATATTAAGTACACACCCCAAATCAAAATCTCCAGGCTAATTTGGCAGATACACTAATATGTCAGACCATTTCACATACCTTCAGTAACAAACAATCACAAATAAAAGCAATGATTAGTGAATGTATTCTTAAACTAAGCACAAAAGCATTAAGATTATGGAGGTTGGTTCATTTTGTCACTTTTCTGCTTCCTTTATTATCTTCACCTTGTGAAATAATTTTCCCTGTTCAGGAGGAAACATCTACCCTATCAGCCCTGCCTTATTTCTTATGTCAAAGAGTCAGGACTGGAATACATTTATTTATCTGCCAAATTCAATACCAAGACATGGATTGGGCACCATACATCTCAAAGTCAATTCTCCACAAATTCTAGATCAACAAGCCAGTCTTTTTCTAATTGCTAAGTTTGGTGTTTTGTCAGCAGGGGAACCCATGCCCATTTCTTCCATCAGAGTTTTAATTCCACAGACAGGCACATCGAAAGTTTCTTAGGACATATTTCAAGTTTCACCTTCCCTATTTTTTACAAGAACTTACTTACTTATTTCTCCCATTAGTGAGGGAGACCCAAGAAAAAGAGCATTCCCAATAGGGCCTCAATGACCTGATTCACCACTAGCTCAGTCCGACATAGAGCATGCATGTGGCTGCTTACTCCGGAGTTCTCAAGACACAAATCCAGAACTTTTCTATGTGGAATCAGCCAATCAGAAGAGAAACAGATTAAATATAAAAGACGATGTATTCCAGCCTAGCAAAGACCACTGACCACTGCACAAATCAAGGTATGCAAAATTTCCAGTAGAGAAAGTAGTGGAGAATACCAGCTGTCAGTAACCAATCCACAATATGATCAATGAATTAACTTCACCAAAAAGTTCCTTAAGTCACAATTAGTGTTTTATATTGTTTGGTATTAGTTTTTAGTGTGTTTATTTGTAATTTTTTGGTCTTATATAAAAGTAGTAAGAACAGAAAGTATGTGTCTATTTAATTTTGCATTATACTCGTTTAAGTAGTAGTATATTGTAATAATGTAAATACTTACATTATTTATTTATTTCTTCTATCAGCAAGAGTGTGAGAAAGACAGGGAGACAACACCCCAACAGGTTGATTCCACAATCTATACCCAGCCTTCATCAGCTCCAGATGATGGACAAGCATGTGTCCAGTATATCAGGGAGGTTTCTGGACTTGAACTAGGACCCTTACTATATGGGATTGCCTTGCAGAGAACCACTGTGGCTGTTAAAAGTATTAAACCAACTGGAGTCTACCAAAGTATTTCTCTTTTTAAAAGTGCCTATGCATTCCTAAAGTTGGAGAAACACTGTTCTAGCATCAGAACTGTTCCCTTAAGCCTGATTAAGTATCTCCAGAAGCTACAAAAACTCTTTCAGGGCACTAAGATGTCATTTACTCTTGTGCACTGATGTGCTTAACAGGATGTCACTAACAGATAAGGGGGTTGTGCTCAAAACGTTTGTTGATAAATTGATGATTTAGATTCCAAAGACATTCTTTTCTTTAACAAGAATTATGTTAAAAATTGGGCTAGGCTCCCAGATCAGTTTCCAAAGCCTTTTTAATATAAAATGCCCCTGTACCAGAAAGAACTATAAGAGGTGTCCTAAGGAGAAACAGACATTTTAACACACAAGTTTTTCCTTCTCATTTTACTAGACCAGGAAACATTTCATAGTAGAGACTTTGGGCTGCCTGCTTTTGTCTTTTGCTTCATTCCACCCTATCTCTTTCTCAAATCTAAGAAAATCTTCTTTCTAAGTATTTCCTGATGCAAAATAAATGCTATAATGCATTTATATACTCCCTCAAATTTACAAAGTACCTCACATGACCTGTCTTATTCACTCCTCATGTAACAACTACTTTTTAAATAAGCACTAAAATGATCATTTTATAGACACTGAAACTAAGGTTCAGAGAGACTAAGTCGTTTTCCAAGGTCAAATAGTGAGTAAATAAACACAACTAACACAGAATTTCAGATTCTGAGTTATCTGATCTTTCTCCTCCTATCCCTGATAATAATTCACAATTAGCTCTATTTCCTAGGTCACTAGGAAGAAAATAAATTTTTAATAAAAGTTGCTTTGAATGGCTAATAAAACACTTAAGCTTTCCTCAAGGTATTTGCATTTTCTTTCTTTCTCTTTTTGGAGAGATTTTTTTTTTTTTCTATAGGGTACATACACTTGCCAGAGAGACAGAGAGCAAGAAATCACCCACAGGGAGGATTGCCATGCTGCAATCCCTTCTTCCCCATTCTCCTTTCGGAATTTGGGGCACATATGCACCCATGCCCAATGTGAGTTTTAAGCTGCTGGATCCAGGACTCGAACCATGATCGACTATGTGGGAGTTCAGTAACGTAACCATTATACCATCTCCTGGTTCCAGTCTTAGCATTTTCAAAGGAGTATGCCAGCTAGACCAAATCTGCAATGTGGGGAATTGCAACCAAGGTGTATTGGTTTTCCTGGGGTGCTTTGTCCATTTACCACACACTTGGTAGCTTACAACAACAGAAATGGAGGTTCACTGTTCTGGAGGGGAGAAGTCAAAATCAAAGTGCCGGTGGGATCGATTTCTTCTGGAGAATACTAGGGGAGACTCTGTTTTATGGTCTCACTCCTTGCTCCAGTGACTGCCAGCCATCCTAGGCTTATGGATGTATCACTCAATCTCTGCTTCTGTTTCATCACCTTCTCTCCTGTGCTTCTCCACTTTTCTTCTGGTCTCAGGACTCTACACTTGTCATGGAATTTAGATCTCACCCTAATCCAGGATAATCTCATTGTGAGATCTTTATTACCTCTCCAAAGATCCTTTTTCCAAATAAAGCCACATTCATCAGTTCTGGGCAGACATATATTTTGGGAAAGGGCCATGAATTCAACCACTGAACAAGGGTAACTGCAAAGTGAACTTTCCCACACAAGGAATCCCAGAGGCAACTCAGCACTCCTATATCCTGGGTTATCTCCTAGCCTAAGAGCCATGGAAAACCAGAAAGGACAGTCCACACCTACAAATTCCTCCAGGCTCTGGATTCCACCTGACTTCCACCTCCAGTCTTTGGCTTTCCATGTTACTGTACTATGCTTAAAACTGGAATTCCTTTTGCCTTGCCACTTCCACTGCGTGGGCTGCCCTCTATCTGAGATGACTTTTCACTCTCCTTAGCACTTACTCAAGCCCAGGAGTCCAGGCTTCCTAGAAGGTATTTTGTTTTGTTTTGTTTTCCCCAGCTCCCCCCTTTGCCTTCCCTCACTTAGCCCTTCAACTACCATTTATCTCAGACCAGAGATATAATAGGGAGATACAGTGTTTATTTTGTTGTTACAGATGAAGGCAGACCAGTCCTACCTGGAAATCAGAATCTCTCATGAGTTCTCTGACTGTTGATGCCTTTTGTGTCTTCTTTCTTTCATTCCTTTCCCAGTATAAGCATCTGCTCCAAAGGCCCAGAAATTCCAGGATCTTTCCCTTGCTTTGCTACAGATGGTAAAGACCTAACCCAGGGTACCAGTATCTGCTGCCCACCAGCAACAGGGTAAGGAGGTGGCGCTGGCCATTTGAAGTTCTAAAATTTTAAGTAAAGAATGGTTTATCTGGGCTGGCCCCATACAGTGGGTGAAAGAGCCAGATCCTACAAGGCCAACTAGGGTTCAAATTCTAGCACTGGAGGTTTGCAAAACACCCTAGGCCAGTAAGTGTGCGTGCCCAATATCCTGACAGGAAGGAGAAGTGGAGAAAAAAAGGATTAAGTGTGGCCACACCCTCCTGGGGATGCCTTCTTTCTCTTTATCTCTCTTTCACTAGTGAACATGCCCTCTGGCAATAAAAATAAACTAAAATTTAATTAACAAAAAAGAAAGCAGTTTCTCTGATCCTTGGTCCCTGTTTCCCATGGCAGGAAGGCACCTCTTCAAGGACCGCCTCAATGAGAAACACCTGTGATAGCTGTTAAACACGTCCATTTCTGAGCCTGGTTCTAGGCCACAATATTAGAATCTCCAGGAAGGAACACAGAGTTCTGCATTTTTAAACAAGATTCCTAGTGATTCACACCAGGAATTCACACATTCAATTCTAAGAGCTCCCAGGTAAGTGAAAATAAAGTAAGAAAAGAGCCTTATTTCTGGGAGTTCAGTCATGCCCAAAGAGCCCTGTGTCTACAGTGAGTTGAGCCTTTTGAGAAAGCTATTGTTCCTTCTAGTCATTCATGAAACCCTTCCCAGAGCTTGAGTTTGCATAAGAACCTCAAGGACCCTGAATTATCTTTCTCCCTCTGTCCTTCCAACTTGAGCCGGGACTAGCCCACAATCTCATCTCTTTCTGCCTTATTTTGAGCACTATGCTGCACATCTCTATCACTAGACCTTTGTCAAGGCCCTCAAGGGTCTACTTGCAGTTTAAATTTGCAGGGAGAGGTTTGAGATTTGAGTGCCTTCCCTAAGAGAGTATCTTTGGATTCTCTGTGCAAGTAATTCCATTCCTCTTTAGAGCTCTAGTAAATGTATTGAGAAGTTTAGAGAGAAAAGAAGAAGAAAAGCCACATCAAAAACTCCCTCATGCTCTGTACCCAGGAGAAAGTGTGCTTGCTTAACTTAGTCATATAACCAAAGAAGTTGGCCCCTGGTGCCCATCAATTTGACCAAGCTCAGGTCTGTTTTTTCTTTGTTTGTTTTTTTTTTTAGAGGTTTTTGCCATAGGGCGTGTACACTTTCCAGGCAGACAGACAGAGACAGAAAGACAGAAAGTGAGAAATCACCCCCCAGGGGGGATGGCCACGCCGCAATCCCTTTTCCTCCATTCTCCTCTTGGGATCTTGGGCACGCACGCACACGCGCCCAGCGTGAGTTTCAAGCCACCGGGTCCGAAAAAACCGCGGTCGACTACATGGGAGTCCAGCGACATAGCCACTATGCTAACTGCAGGTCTCAACCAAGCTCAGGTCTGTTTTGAAGTACTTTGTGCACTGTTCAGTTTGAAGTAGCCAGTGTTAATTTAATTGCTTTAACAGTTCCTTGAAATTCTCTAAATCCTTCCCAATCATCAGCACATCTTTAGTTATGTGGCAAACTGATTCCAAGCTATCAATATATAGTAATTCACTGGACAATGAAAGTGGTAATAGTAAACCAGGTACCATCTTTCCATTCCCTTACAGGTCCCAGAGAATTAGAACTTATGCCATCATAATGAGGTGGAGGCTAACTAGTATCTCCCCTATACACATCCAATCAAGCTCTGGATTGGAAGTTTCTGGAAGGTGAGGCAGAGGCTCCGTCATACAGCTTCTGAATGTAGTCTAAGGCAGCAGCAGTTGCAGAGCCCACATAGATGCAGGTAAAGAAAAAATTACAACACAAGAGACTCTGATAGTATGTCAGATTTGCATGTAAAGGTACATGCAAATAAATGCAAAAGGAATTTTTAAAAGAACATGTTTGCTACTTGGGAAAAGAGGTACTGTTACCACTAAATATTAAGAATGTTTGTATCTGAAAACCTAAAGCAGCAGAAATTTAAGAAAACAGAAGCCAAATGAGTTGGAATCAGCTTATCAACTAGCGTGGAATCACTGGGAGTTTGTGCCATTTAAAAAATATGTTATGGTTCTATGTGTTAGCAATTGTGAATAATACTGCAATAAAGATGAATGTGAAAGTACTTTTCCAACTGAGTGTATTCCTACTCTTTAGGTAGATACCCTGGAATGGAATTGCTGTAACATGTGGTAGTTCTATTTTTTTTTTTTCCAGGAGAGAGATTTTTGCTGTAGGTCGTGTGTGCTCATCAAAGAGACAGAGAGACAAAAAGCAAGAAATCACCCCCTAGGGGGGATGTCAATGCCACAATCCCTTCTCCTCCATTCTTGGTCATGCATGCACACACACCCATTGTGATTTTTTTTTTTGGGGGGGGGAGAGGTTTTTGCTATAGGGCACATGCACTCCCAGACAGACAGAGAGACAGAAAGTAAGAAATCACCCTTGAGGGCAGATGGCTACACCACAATCTTTCTCCTCCATTCTCCTCTCCAGATTTTGGGTATGCACACATGCACACTGGGTTTTAAGCCATTGGGTCAGGGATTGATGCTGTGGTCGACTACATGGGAGTCCTGTGACATAACTCTTACACTATTTGCTGGTCCCAGAACTTCACTCTTTATTCTTTTTTTTCTTTTTTTGAGAGATTTTCACTATAGGGCACATGCGCTCACCAGACAGACAGAGAGAGACATAGAGACAGAAAGCGAGAAATCACCCCCCAGGGTGGATGGTCACGCTGCAATCCCTTCTCCTC
>NW_006159732.1:2672720-2678458 GCF_000334495.1 Tupaia belangeri chinensis
CTTTCTTTCTTTCTTTCTTTCTTTCTTTCTTTCTTTCTTTCTTTCTTTCTTTCTTTCTTTCTTTCTTTCTTTCTTTCTTTCTTTCTTTCTTTTTCTGGTAAGCCACTTGAGTTTTCTGTATAACCTGGTTACAGTCTCTTATTTGAGGCATAGTTTGCAAATATATTCTCCCATTCTGAGGGCTGCTGATTCGCTCTAATTGTTATTTTGTTGAGCAGAAGCTTTTTACCTGATGTAGTTCTACTAGTCTATTTTTAGGATTATTGCCTGTGCTTTAAGGGTCTTAATTAAGAAGTCTTTGCCTGGTCTGATGTCTCCAAGAGTTTCCCCTGCATTATCCACTAGTAGTTTTATGGTTTGAGGCCTCTGTTGAGATATTTGATCCATTTTGATTTGATTTTTGTTAATGGTGAGAGATAGAGGTCCAGTTTCATCTTTCTGCAGGTGGATAACCAGTTTTTCCAGCACTATTTGCTAAAGAGATTTTCTTTTCCTCACTGGGTTGACTGGTGCCTTTTGTAAAAAAATCAGTTGGCTGTATATTTTGGGATTTATTTCCGGGGTCTCTATTCTGTTCCAGTGGTCCACATGCCTGTATTTGTGCCAATGCCATGCTGTTTTGATTATCACAGCTTTGTAATAGATTTTGAGGTCAAGGACTGAGATGCCTCTTACTCTACTCTTTTTGCACAGTATAGTTTGGCAATATGGTGTCTTTTATGATTCCAGATTAATTCTCTGATTGTTTTTTCTAAATCTGTGAAGAATATCCCTGGTAATTTGATTGAAATTGCATTAAATTTATATATTAATTTGGGTAGGATTGACATTTGGATTATATCAATTCTTCCAATCCAGGGGCATGGATGGAATATCTTTCCACTTTCTGTGTCATTTTCAATTTTTTTTTTTGGTAGTTTTCTTTGCAGAGATCTTTGACTTCTTTGGTTAGGTTTATTCTTAAATACCTTATTATTTTGTAGCTGTTACAAATGCAACCCAAATGTACATAAACACATGAATGAATTGAAAAAGTATGGTACATACACACCATGGAATAATATTCAGCCATAAAAAAAATAAAAAGAGAGACCCTGGCTTATTGATAGAAAGTGGATGAATATGGAAGATTTACTACTAAGTGAAGTGAGTCAGATTATGAGAGACATTGTATGTCCCCACTTAATATATGCAGAATGTCTGCACTCTATGGCAGAAATGAAAAGATTGGAAGATGTGAAAGCATGGAGTGTTCTCCTTGTTGCAGATACTAGAGACAGTGTGGGAGGTGGGTGGAAGATAGGATAGGGTGAGAGGAAGAGAATCAAGAGGAAAGAGAAAGAAAAAAAACATTTAAGGGACACACAAATGGAAAACTATCTGTTGATAATGCATATGATATTATATTTAACTGGGATAATGTATAGTGTATTCATGTTGGGAAGATTCATTTTGTAAGCTATAATGATATATAGTCACTGAATTCATAAAAATATAAATATCAAATCACAAAGGAATATTCAGCTGGATCATGGTATAGGCATACTATAAGATATTATTTACTCTTTTTAATATTTGAATAATGTGATTTAAAAATTTATTGATATGGAAATGTGAAAAATAAAAAGAAAACTGAGTACAGTAAGTAGATGTGTTTGATCCCAAATCTAATAGCCATGCTCTGTATAACATTTTGGTCAAGAGACGACATATATGACAGTGATCCTGTAAAATTATAACATGCTATACTATATATCCTGGTGCGTACTGCGCTATACCATCACATTTCTCAGAACATATCTCTATTGTTAAATGATGCGTGAGTGGGGCAGAAGATGCATAATGGTTATGTGGTTTGAGTTCCAGATGCAGCAGCTTGAAAAACCACACCAGGCATGTGTGCATGTGTGGCCAAAATCCTGACAGGAGAAAGAAGGGAAAAGGGATTGTGGTGAGACTCTTCCAGATGGGGAGTGCTTTCTCACTTTCCCTTTCTCTCTCACACACCAGTGACTGCACGTACCTTCTAGCAATTTCTTTTTTAATTTTCTCAAATTGACACATAATAATTGCTCATATTCATGAGGTACGATGTGACTTTCTACAATACGTGAATACAATATGCAATAATCAAATCAGGGAAATTAGAATATCCATCACCTCATTTATCATTACTTTCTGCTGGAAACATTCAAGATTCTCTCTTTAATTATTCTAAAATATACAATAAATTATTGTTAACTACAGTTACCCTACTGTGCTATAGAACACTAGAATTTATTCCTCCTACATAACTGTAATTTTGTATCCATTCATCAAGATCTCCTACCCTTCTAAGCCCCTAATAATCACTATTATACTCTCTTCTTGTATAAAGTCAACTTTTTTAGTATTTTACATATGAGTGAGAACATAAGATTTTTGTCTCTTCCTGGGTCATTTCACTTAACCTAATGTCCTCCAGGCTTGTCCATGTCACCTCATATGACAAGATTTTTTTCTCATTGATGCCATGGACATAAGTTTTACTTCTCTCTTCCACATACCAGTATGAAGACATTTTCCCAAATATTGACTAATTCTTTCTTCTGAAGAAAACCAATCATGTTCTCCTAAGTGTATTGCAAACATGAAATAACAGCTGAATGCAAATCACTTTGCAATAAAAGTTGGCATGTGGGAGCAGCAGATAATGTAATGGTTACATTGCTGGACTCCTGCGAAGTAGACCACGCTTTGAGTCCTCAACCTGGAGGCCTGAAATTCACACGGGGTGCATGTGCATGTATGCCCGAAGTCCTGAGAGGAGAATGAAGGAGAAGGGGCTGCAAAGGTGGCCATCTCCCCTAGGGGGTGATTTCTTGCTTTCTCTCTGTCTCTGTCTTTCTGGCAAGAGCACATGCCCTATTGCAAAAATCTCTAATAAATAAATAAATAAATAAATAAAAGTTGGCATGTCAATAAACTTCAAAGACTCAAATTGCCATTTTATAGCAGTCTTGGGAAACTTGGATGATGTGTCTCCATGTACACTCAATATTTAAATATATGTAATCTAATTTTCCTGATTCCACTCCTCCAAATCTCATTAAATTCTGGCAGATGTGTTTCAGTCAACTTTCATTGCTTTCTTAGGTTTCAAATATATTTACCAAAGGAAAAACATCCTTGATTCCATCCTTACCAATCACTCAGTTTTCACAGCATTAATAATTGTGAGGGAAGACCGAGTATAGCTATTTGGCTTTTAGGACAATTTTAAAGCAAATGTCTTTTTCCACTTAAAAAAATTGTTTTACAATGCTTACAAATGACTCAGAGAAATAGGTCTCATTTCCTTGCTTTTAGTCAGCCTTTTGCTTTAACATGGTTGTCTGTGAACACTTTGAAAGAGGTCTTTCCTATTTAGAAAACCTGCTTCTTTGAACGGCTTGGCTATAGATTACCAGGGAACTTTAAGTATAACAATGGCACTTTAATCCATGACATATTGTTAAGTTTATGTATTCATTTCTTTTCAGAGAGAGAAAGAGAAAGAAAGAACCCTGATGGGCTCTCACTACGCTATCATCTCCTCCTTTCTTCAGCTGCTGGCCAGCTAGGATCACAGGGTGTTGGGCTGACCTGGATCTAAATCGCCAGCCTTCCCAGTGGACGCGGTATCATGCAGTGGTACTGGTACCCTATCACTTGTGCCACGAAGGCTAGGCCAATCCCTGACCGTTTATGCTTTACTCTCACAACTTCATATTACAAAAATGTAGAGGGGTGCTGAATACTTGCCTAAAACAAAAAAGACAGCAATTCAGTGGGAAAGTAGACTCACAATTAGGTGCAAGGATATTTTGTAACTAATACGCCAAACCTAAGTTCCTCCAGATTGTCACTGTCTAATAAAGATAAGAGACCTCTAAAATGGACTCAACATCCCAAAGTTTGAACCTTGGGAGCACAGAACTGAAATTTGCATTGTATTCCAGTGCCTAGGAGGCATTCAGTTTCCATTTTCCTAGTCCTCTCATGCCCTCAAACTGGTAAAGCACACAGATTGTCACGGGGTAAAGGGGGAGGAACATCCCAAGAGATAAAGATCAGCACCCAGAAACAATGCGGGGCAGCCCCACTTCAGCATCTTCAGTACAACTAAATTTAGATGAAACCGGTGCAGTACAAAGCTATGCAGGCAAGAGCTGATAGCAGCATAAACTGCTGTTTTCTAAAAATGCGTCTTTCCTGTACAGTTTCAACCTCTCATACGATGACCTTCGTGGAAATTAAAACCTTGTTTTTTCACAAGAAAGAAAATGATGATTTCAATATTTTTAAGCAGTTGTTTTATGCACTCCCACCCCTGAAGAGAATTCCAAAGGGACCAGCAGTTAGCGTAATGGCTATGTCACTGGACTACCATGTAGTTGACTGCGGTTTGAGTCCCGGACCCTGTGGCTTATACTCATGCCGGGTGCGTAAGCGTGCGTGCTCAAGATCCCGAGAGGAGAATGAAGAGAAGGGATTGTGGTGTGGCCATCCCCCCAGGGGGTGATTTCTTGCTTTCTGTCTCTCTATCCCTCTCTGTCCTTCTGGTGAGCACACGCCCCCTATAACAAAAAACTCTCCAAAAAAAAGAAAAAAAGAGAGAGAGAGAGAGAGAGAGAATATCAAGAATGCCAAAAAGATCCAGGAAAAAAAATCATAAAAAAATTCCCATTCCTGGGAACCAGCAGTTAGCATAATGGCTATGTTGCTGGATTCCCACGTAGTCGACCACAGTTCGCGTCCCGGACCCGGTGGCTTAAAACTCATGCTGGGCACGTGTGCGTGAGTGTACAAGCTCCAGAGAGGAGAATGGAGGAGAAGGGATTGCGGCGTGACCATCCCCCCTGGGGGGGGTGATTTCTCGCTTTCTGTCTCTATGTCTCTCTCTGTCTGTCTGGCGAGCGCATGCACCCTATAGCGAAAAAAACTCTCAAAAAAAAAAAAAATTCCCATTCCTGGGACCTTTCATGGGTGAGTCGAGTTATATCATTGTCGTGCCACCGCCAGGTCCTGCAATCCGTTTTAACAAGCTGCTGAGTGAGGGTGCTGTTGCTGAGGTTTACAACCACTGGCCAACAGAAAAGTCTAAGTGCCTCTTTAAGTGATTCCTGAGAATTTCAGATGGCTGAATAACTTAACGGTACCGGGTAAAATGAAAGAAAGATTATATAATCTTTCTCTTTTTTAGAGAGACTTTTGCTATAGGGCCCATGTGCTCCCTGGAACAACAAAAGACAGAGAGACACAGAGAGAAAGAAAGCGAGAAATCACCCCCAGGGCGGATGCCTTCGCTGCAATCCCTTCTCCTCCATTCTCCTCTTGGGATCTTGGGCATGCACGCACATGTGCCCAGTGTGGGTTTTAAGTCACTGGGTCTGGGACTTGAACAGTGGTCAACTACATGGGAGTTTATCAGTGTAACCATTACACCATCTGCTGGTCCCAATATATAATCTTATGGAACAGCAAACTTTTAGAAACATGGCTCTAAAGAGAAAGAGGAAAAAAAGAAAGATTGATTAAAACATAACATTTAAAACTTTGATAGGGCCCAAGGGATTATAAATGAAATGAGAAACTGGAGTTAAGTGCTAGCCAGTCCTAAAATTGCCCAAATGGAGCAACTTTGATTTTTCTTTTTTTATTCATACATTAAATTGCTATACATCCTTTAGATTGTGAAGAGACTTTACCCAGCATGA
>NW_006159732.1:2678651-2696859 GCF_000334495.1 Tupaia belangeri chinensis
TATGTCCTCCAGTCTTTCAGTCTCTACCATAGAGTGTGGAAGGTCAGTATATGTTAAGTGGAGACATGCAATGTCTCCATTTCATAGCCTGACTTGCTTCACTCAGAAACATATCTTCCATATTTGTCCACTTTCTATCAAATTTCAGGACCTTGTTTTTTATGACTGAATAGTATTCCACAGAATACTAATATGTGCCACAATTTCTCAATCCATTCATCCATTTGTGGACATTTGGGTTGGTTCCAAGTCTTAGCAATCATGAATAATGCTGCAATGAAAATAGTTGTGCACTCACTTTTCTGAATGAGTGTTCTCCTGTCCTTTGGTTAGATACCCAGGAGTGGAACTGCTGGACCATATGGTAGTTCTATCTAAAGGTCTTTGAAGAACCTCCATATTGTTCTCCACAGTGGCTGGACCAATTTACATTCCCACCAACAGCGTAGGAGTGTTCCCCTTTCACCACATTCCCTCCAGCACCTATCATTATTTGTTTTTTTAGTCTTTGCCATTCTGACTGGGGGTAGGTGGTATCTCATTGTGATTTGCATCTCCCTTACAATGAGGGATGTTGAGCATTTTTTCGTATGGTTTTTGGCTGTTCATATGTCTTCCTTAGAGAGTTGTTTATTCAGCTCATTTTCCCATCTTTTAATTGGGTTAATCATTTTCTTCTGGGTAAACTGCTTGAGTTCCCTGTGTATTCTAGTTATCAGTCCCTTATCTGAGCCACAGTTAGCAAAAATTCTCTCCCATTCTGAAGGTTGTTGATTCACACTAATTATGGTGTCCTCTGCTGTGCAGAAACTCCTTAACCTAATGTAATCCTACCTATCTATTTTGAGGATTATTGCCTTCTATTGCCTGTGCTTTGGGAGTCTTGCTTAAGAAGTCTTGGCCTACCCCAATGTCTCCCAGAGTTTACCCAGTGTTTTTCATCAGTAGTTTTATAGTTTTCAGTCTTAGGTTTAGATTTTTGATCCACTTTGATTTTATTTTTGTTAATGATGATAGATAGGGGTTCAGATTCATCTTTCTGCAGGTGGATACCCAGATTTTCCAACACCATTTGCTAAAGAGGTTTCCCTTTTCCCACTGGATTGACTGGTACTCTTTGTCAAAGATGAGTTGGCTGTATGCTTTGTGGTTTATTTCTGGAATCTCTACTCTGTTCCATTGGTCCTCATGTCTATTTTTGTGCCAACACCATGCTGTTTTGATGATCACAGCTTTGTAATATATTTTGGGGTCAGGAGGTGAGATGCCACCTATTCCAGTCTTCTTGCACAGGATGGCTTTAGCAAAACAGGGTCTTTTATGATTCCAGACAAATTCTATGATTGTCATTTCTAGATCTGTGAAGAATGTCTCTTGTAATCATATGGGGATTGCATTAAACAAGTAGATTAATTTGGGTAGGATTGCCGTTTTTATTATATTGATTCTGCCAATCCAGGAATGTGATATGTGCTTCCACTTTTTAGTGTCCTTTGCAATTTCCTTTTTAAGTTTTCATAGTTTTCCTTGTAGAGGTCTTTGACTTCCTTGGTTAGTTTTATTCCTAAGTATCTTATGCTTCTTGTGGCTATTGTAAATGAAATTACATTTTTCAGTTCTGTCTCTGTCTGCTTGTTGTTTGTATATAGAAATGTTAAAGATTTTTCTAAGTTACTTTTGTACCCTGCCACTTTACTGTATGCATTTATTACTTCGAGAAGTTTTTCCAGTACTATATTGAATAGGAGCAGAGAAAGTGGGCAGCCTTGTCTTGTACCCATTTTTAGTGGAAAAGCTTTCAGCTTTTCTCTATTCAGTATAATGTTAGCTGAAGGTTTTTCATAAATGGCTTTTATTATGCTGAGAAATGGTCCTTCTGTGTCAATTTTACTGAGAGTCTTGATCATAAAGGCATGTTGTATTTTGTTGAATGTTTTTTTCCACGTTTGAAATAATCATATGGCTTTTATCTTTCTTTCTGTTAATATGGTGTATTACATTTATGGCTTTGTGTATGTTGAACCACCCTTGCATCCTGGAATAAAACCTACCTGGTTGTGATGAATAAACTTTTTTTATATGCTGTTGAATATGGTTAGCAAGTATCTTGTTGAGAATTTTTGCATCTATATTCATCAGAGATATAGATCTGTAGTTTTCCTTTTTTGTCATATCCTTATCCGTTTTGAGAATGAGGGTAATGGAGGCTTCATAGAATGAATTTGGAAGGGCTCCTTCATTTTGGATCTCTAGAAATAGTGTGAGTAGGATGGGGGTTACCTCTTCTTTATAAGTTTTGTATAATTTAGCAGTGAAGCAACTTTGATTTTTCAAAATGATCAGTATGATGGGACCAATAGATGGTGGAATGATTACATTGCTGGACTCCCACGTAGTCGACAGTGGTTCAAGTTCTGGACCCAGCAGCTTAAATTCATGCCAGGCACGTGTGTGTATGTGCTCAAAAATCCCAAGAGGAGATTCTAAGAGAAGGGACTGCAGCATGGCAATCCCCTCGAGGAGTGATTTCTCACTTTCTGTCTGTTTCTCTCTGTCTCTCTGGTGAGCATACATGCCCTACTGCAAAAATCTCTCTCTCTCTAAAAAAAAAAAAAATCAGTATGATAAGACAGATATCTTCACAATTCATGATTATTCCCTCAGGAGAGAAGCTATTTATAAAACAACTTCTGAAGATTTGCTGGTCACAGTCCATCTGTAGTCATAAATATTTTATTTCTCAGGCACCTTCTATCAGACACCTTGTAGAGAAAGCCCTATCAAGTTCTTTTACAATACTCCTGTTACTTCCCTACGGGTGGCTCATAATGCTCCCTTCTATAGTATTTTGCTCAGATACTTGTTTACATGTTGAAAGTCATCCAAGACGGGGCTAAACAGCTGTGCCGACTTGCAGGCTCTTTGTGGCATCCTGTGGCTGACGTACCAGCTGGCGAGCTGCTCAGACTGCGACACAGGCTCTCTTTGTTCTGCTGTAGATGATGGGACTAATTAGTTGTGCACTTCAGCATGGCCTCCCTCTACTGCAAAAGAAGAGCTGGATGCACTGTCCTTCACATGCTGATGATTCTCTCCATTCCTGCCAGGAATGAAGTGTGTGCAATGTGTAGATTCCCCACACTGTTCCTGCTTCTCAGTAATGGTGAAAGATTGACGCTTGACAGTGCCGCTAGGACTCTTAGTGCAACAACCAAGATTAGGATACAATTTCTGCCACCAAGACAGCAAAACTGCCCATCAATGTGAATATGAGGCCCAGATCCTTGGCCTCTCAGTCTTGGTTGTCCGAGTAAGTTATCCGGCCACTTCAAACAAACAGATAATAGGAAATAGAAAAGAGTTGGCTAGAGGGTTAGCAAGGAAATCAGAAGTCCTATCTGTTTTGCTATTGTTGTCTTTTCCAGCAGGAAGCAGTTTGGTCAAGAAAAATGCCAACCTCCCAAGGATGCCTGGTATCATGGTTACTCCTGCACATTGCTTCACTGTGTCAGAGAATCAAGGAGGAGCTAAGGGTCAAAAATTAAGCAAAATGCTGGGCCTACGAAACACTCAGGTCCATGAATTTCAAAAAGGTATATTAAACTGTAAACTTTCAAACCAAGATTATTTGCTACTATCTCAGGTGTCTTTTTAAAATATAATAATAAAAGAGATTCCCTCTGTGCTGATTTATTTGAAGGAGAAAGGTGTCTTTCTCTTGGTAGTTTCTAGAAACAGAGTATATGAACATTGGTCATTTTGTATAAAAAAAAGGAACTGGGGGGCCGGCAGGTGGCATGGTGGTTAAGGGTGGTTAAGGTTATAGAACTTCCACATGGCCGATCATGGTTTGAATCCAGGACCTGGCAGCTTGCTTTCTCACTTTCTCTCTCTCACTTTCCCTCTCGCTTTGTCCCTATCTTGTCAAGTTAAAATAAATAAATAAATAAAGCTGACTAAAATAATTCTTTAAAAAAATTGGGGGAAAAAAAGAAAAGGAATTGGTTTAAAATTATTTTGTAAGATCCACATCTAACCCCGGAATTCTTTAGATTAATTTATTTTTGGTTTGTAACTGTACAATTGTACAAGCATACATGAATGCAATCATTAAAAAATCACATTAAGTACAGAAGAGTTATACAACAAAACCAGAGACATTTATCACTGAGTTTGCTCTTATATTATTATTCACTTTTCAAAGGTTTATTAATTCCTTCATGAACTTTATATATCACTTAATCAACTTTATCAGCAATTAAATTCATATAACCAATTGACTACTGTGGTGTTAGTTACACTTTGAAGTCACATAATATGTATGCATACAACTAAACTTTACATGTTCATTCTATGTTGTCAAGACAGTAGAGAGCAAGAAAGATGGACTACTGTTTACATCCATGAAAGTACTATATCAGGGCCAGCAGATCACCTGATGGTTGAGGTGCTGGACTCCCACATGGCCAACTGCAGTTCAAGTTCTGGACCTGGCAGTTTGCTTTCTCTCTGTCTCTCTCTGGTCAAATTAAAATAAATAAATAAATAAATTTAAATAATTCTTGAATTGAAAAAAAATGTGTTAGATCATTAGGCCAACCCATGACTAATGGTTAAGAGAGCCAGAACCCACATAGCTGATCATGGTTTACACCCTGACACTGGTGGCTTGAAAACCACAAAGGGTGTGTGTGCGCATGGATGTGTGGGTTTCTGCGCCAAGCATATTGATAGGGTGATGAAACGGAGGTGAAGGGATTGCAGTGTGGCCACATTCATTGGGTGGTGCTTCTCCCTCTCCTTTTTTCTGTCTCTCTGGCAAGCGCATGTACCCTCTGACAAAAAAGGGGGGGGAGGAAAGTCATCTTTTTCCAATATCACTTCATCGATAATAGACAATTAAGTGCACCATTCATTCATTCATTTTCCATTATTTATAGTGTCTGTTGTTTCCAAGAACTGTGACATTTTATTATTTCCTCTCTCCTACGTAATTTTACATTTTTTTCTCAATGTAAAAGTTCATAAGTACTTCTCCAATAAAATTCCTCTCATCTCTCTCTTTTTATTTATTATTATTATTTTTTATACATTTAGCTGATCTACATTATTTAGATTGTAAAGAGACTTTACCCAGCATGATATACACCTCAGTCCAGCCCAGTTGAGAATACTATACACATCGTCATCAACAGGTAATAAACTATATCTATATCCCACAAATGTCTTCCCTCTCTATTTTTCCCCAAATTCTCCTTTTAGTTCCAACACTTTGGAGAACTCTAATATTTATCAGCATTAGATCCTAGAACCTATTCTTTTGTTGTTGTTTTAAAAATTATCGTTTCTGATTTATGTATAATCATTGTACATCGTTGTGGGGTACACTGTGATTTTTCAAAGCATGTATACAGTTTGTGATAAATCAAGGCTATAAACATACTCCTCATCTTTTATTTTTATTATTATTTTTTAATTTGCCATGGGGCATGTATGCTCACCAGAAAGAGAGAGACGGAGAGTGATAAAGCACCCCCAGGGGGATAGCTATGCCACAATCCCTTTTCCTTCATGCTCCTCTCAGGATTTGGGCCACACACACATATACACTTGCCCGGCATTTTTTCAAACAACTTGGACCAGGACTTGGATCCAGACACCTTAGCCACCATGCCACTAATTTGCCCCACACTCATCATCTTCAACAAAGAACAGTCCATTGTTGTACACCTTTGATATTTTTTCTACTGTTTTTCTTTGGGAGGGTGGTACATATTTGACTGGCAATATCCTTTTTTTATCCTATTCTTTTTTTAAATGTAATGTTACTCATTGTCGTTATTTTATTTTACTTTTTTGAAGTTGACCAGAGAGAGAGACAGAGAGAAGGAAAATGAGAAAGCAAGCAGCCAGGTCAGGGACTCAAACCACAGCCAACTTAACCACCATGCCACCTGCCAGCTGCTTTTATCCTATTCTTAATGGCATATGTGAAGTAGATCATGGTATAGTTAAAAAGGCTAAATAAGATTTGATGAAAAAAATCCAGAGCAGAAAACAGTGTATGAGGGATTTGACATGGTATGTCTCCATCTTCTGGCCACAAGGCAAAAAGGCATGTTTGAGAAATAATAGTTACATAAGCTCTCCTGGAAACAGACCAGCTGTTACAATTGGAATCATTTGCCTGTTACTGCAGTATTCAAATATTTACTGAATGTCTAGTCTGGGTGAGGTTCCAGATAAGAAGCTAGTCCATAAGAGCAGTCTATAGGAAATATCTTATTTTGTAAAAACTCCTGTAAGAACATATCTTCAAACAATTCAAAAGCATATTAATTAAAATGTTACTTGGAAAATATTCAGTGTTAGCAAGGATGATGTGCTTTTCATATATTCATCAACTAATGTTTTTCAAAGTTATTTTATATAAAGGGTCTTTAAAATTTTCATGGAAAGTGCATATTATGGAAAAACTGCATGGATTTCAAAAATTTGGGCACCAAAATAAACTTGTTCTTTAATTCCATTTTCTCACAAACTTTGGGAAGTTCCTTTGTATTTTCATTGGAGTTTATACATTATAAACTTCATTGCACCCTGGCATAGGATATAATATCTAAGAAAAAAATGGGTCGTGCTAACTAAAAGTAAGTTTTAAACTCCGGAGATTTTGCATAGGATATAATATCTAAGAAAAAAATGGGTTGTGCTAACTAAAAGCAAGTTTTAAACTGTCCAGAGATTTTGCAAAGGATATAGCTCCACTGTTTGTTACAGTCTTGCTTTAGATGAAGTAGATTTTTAATGTAATAGGCATCTACAGCACCAAAGCTCTGATCCATATAATGAAACATGGTATCATTCTATTATCTATTTGGCTGGCATCCCCTCATTGCCACACATAAACTGAAGTTTTCAAGTAGCAAAGTCATTGGCTGATTCTAGGGTATGGCTTAACCTACAGTGTAATTAGAGTTCTATAGTTCTCTTTTACTCATAGATTAGGACGAAAAGATTTTTAAAAATCATCCCTAGTAATAAACCAGACTAGACTGCATAGGAAGACCAGGGCCCTGAGTATTGACAAGAGGAGAGAGAAAGGAAAAGAGAGTGAGAAGTTATTTTTTACAGGGTCTCACTGTGGGTCCTTCTGTCCCAGCCTCCTTACGATTACAGACTCTCGCAACCATGTTCTGGTTGGCTCAAGAACCAAACGTGGGCCTTCCATGTGATTTCCAGCCTCCCATGCAGTGGCACTACCTGGGCACCACTGCAGCTGGGTCAGATTTTTGAGTATTTTAATTGGTGTGTCAGGAAACTTAGCTAAGGGGAGGCTGTGTTGTTCTCTGCAAAGGCTGATGAAGGGGCTAGAAGGAGATGAGAAACGGAGTGGAGGGAAGTCTATCTATAGCATTTACTCAAGGTGGCTAACGCCTCACCACAGCATAGCATCCATGGGGTTTAAATAGGACATTTGGAAAAGTCCCCGACTCACCTGAAGTGAGTTATCCTATGACAATTTTATTGTAGGATTCTTTTTTTTTCCCTCAAAGACACATGCACTTGCCAGAGAGAGACAGAGAAAGAGAGAGAGAGAAAGTGAGAAAGCACCTCTTCATGAGTTGTGGTCACATCACAATCCCTTCTCCTCCACTTTTCCATCCTTCTGGGATTTTGAGCATGCATGCACATGTGTTTGGCATGTTTCTCAAACCACCAGGGCTGGGATTCAACCTATGTGGTCAGCCATGAGGGGTCCAGCTCCTTCAACCACCAGACCACAGAGTTAGCCCTGCTTAAAGAACTCTTAATGGCCTTTTGATATTTAAATAAGAATATCAATGACACTTATGCATTATTTTAAATTTAGCTACTATTTATCGAACACTTATTCTGTGTACATTTCTCACATTCTAACTCTTCTGACATCTGACATACAAAGGACCAAGGTCAAAGACACTAAGGAACTATCGCAAAATCAAGTAATTACTGAATGACAAACCCAGAGTCTGAAGCAAAGTCTGCCTGCCTCCGGAGTCTCTGCAGTCATTTGCTAAATCTGCCCCCATTCTTTACTATAGACGTCTACTATTCCCAAGTGCTCAAAAGACACCTGGTTAGAGCGCTCCAAAAAGTGCGGAAGGCAGTGCTAACCAGGAAAGCTAAAGTCGGACACACAGAAATAAGAGTACAACAAACAACCAAGACAATGTCCAGCCTAATGGCAGGGACAAGTCCGGAGTTGAATGCTAACTTCTAAAGTTTAAGTGGGAAGATCAGACCACAGTAACACTGCATATTCAATAGAAGAGAGATTAATTACCTGAGTCCGAACTAGTGAAATAGATTTTTTTTTTACTTTAGACTAAAACATTACTGATTTTCTTCGATGCTTCGATTTCCATATTTAAGGATCTTTGTCTTCTCTTGAACTGTTGATAGGTTCATCTCCCTACTATTTTAACTGAATCCTAACATTTTTCCTGGCTTTAAGTTTGAAGCAAATTTGTCTTAACATTTTTTCATTCTGATCTATTAAAATTAAAACCTTTTTTGAAAGTAAAAAATGCATTTTAAAAAACCCTAGTAATACCTCTTTAATGACTGCAGTAAGCTATATAGCCCCAGCAAGGTGCTACTTTATGGTATGTTCACTTTACTCACTGAGGTTTATGCCTAAAGCCAGACATGCATTCTTAAACATGTATATATCAGCTGTGCTTGATATTGAAAGTCTTTAAATTAATTAAGATCTTTAGTGAATCCATAAAATGTGAAAGGAAAAAAACCAGACATCTAGTTAGGAGCTAAGTGGAAACAGGATTTTCCTCACTAGCCTTAAGTTCCGAAAGTAAAGCCAGGGTCCTTTTGCTCCCTCATCTGTGTATCTCCCTCGGTGCCTGGCACTTACTGAGGAAACACTGGTAGAACCAACTGATCAATGGGCTCTACACAGTTCAATGAAAAGTTTGTTTCAAGAAAGTACTGATCAGGGACCAGCAGATAGCAGAATGGTTGTGACGCTGGACTCCTACATAGTCAACCTTAGTTCAAGTCCAGACCTGGTATCTTAAATCTCATACTGGGCACGTGTGCATGCATGCCCAAAATCCCAAGAGGAGAATGGAGGAGAAGAAACTGTGGCATGGCCATCCCCCTAGGAGGTGATTTCTCACTTTCTGTCTCTCAGTCTCTATCTCTCCAGTGAGCATACATGCCCTATAGCAAAAATCTCTCTTAAAAAGAAAGGAAGAAGACAGCACTGATCAATACAGGTCATTAAGAGTCACCTCCATAAGCAATTGATGAATGAAATTATGGCCAAGAGTTTCAGCTTGTTTCTATATTCACAATAAAGGCATTTATCATTATCTGAGATGGGTTTGAAGGAAAGACGACAAAGTGTGAAATAAACCCTTCTAGAAAATGAAGAAATGAACATCTACAATAGAAATATCAGGCAATAATGAGTGTCCAATTGTGGTTTGTTGTCTTGAATGTAAATGAGAATAGTTAGCAGTTACTGTCCTCTTGCAACCGTTCAGGGTCAGACCCATCTAGGGAGACAACTAGGTTACGCCAAAGCGAGCCTTCTAAAGACTCCAGGAATACTAAGGACATTCTGAAGGAAGCAATCATAGTGGTGGACCACAGCAGTTAAGACCGTTGGGAGGATAGCAAGGTCATGTAAAAGGACAAATTGAAGGTCTGTCCTAAAGAACTTAATTGAAACATTAAAAAATTGTGAAGTCTTATATTATCAATGAATTAATTAAGAACTCATGGAATGCAAAAGACATTTAGGTTTCTTCTTGTCCATTACTGAGCCCTCTCTAACCCCAGCTAAAGGTGCAACCCATCCCTTGATTTAAATTTAACCCACACAATTATTAAGAGAAGTTGATGACATTAGTCATTCTATTTAATATTGTGCATTTCTTTTCAGATTTCTAATTTAACTTAGAACCAGATGAGTCAACAATAAATTAGTAAACAATCTCTTAACGTCCTGTTCTTACATTTACTCTCTGTTTGTTCTTGTTGTTTTTAGTTTTCCAGAGGGCATGTGCACTCACCAAAGGGAGAGAGAGAGAGAAAGTGAGAAAGCACTATCATGGTCACACTGCAATCCCTTCTCCTCCATTTTCCCTCCTTTTGGGATTTAGGGCACATACACACACATGCCTGGCAAGTTTCTCAACCTGTTGGGTCTGAAACCCAAACTGCAAGGTTGGCCATGTAAGATCTACTTGCCTTAAACACCACAGGCTGGCCCTACTCTTTGTTTTTACCCTTTAATTCATATTGAAAACAATTCTCTTAGGCTAAAATTGTGGGTGTAGTAAGATACAATGAGTAAGTTATGTAGATTACTAAATATTTAACTCTAAGATGACCTATATTTTAGTTAGTGGAAAAGGAAAAGAATTATAAACAATAGAAATAAGTGCACTGTGAAGGATAAGTGCAGGGGAGGGTCTTAACCACGACGCCACCTGCTGACACTAAAGATTTAACAATACCTTCAGCCAGAGTATTCTTTTTGGAGAGGTTTTTGCGCTCGCCAGAAAGACAGAGAGAGAGAGATAGAAAGCGAGAAATCACCCCCCAGGGGATATGGCCATGCCGCAATTCCTTCTTTTCCATTCTCCTCTAGGGATCTTGGACATGCACGCACACGTGCCCAGCGTGAGTTTAAGCCACCGGGTCCGGGACTTGAACTGCGGTTGACTACATGGGAGTCCAGCGACATAGCCATTATGCTAACTGCTGGTCCCACTAAAGATTTAACTTCTAATAAAGAAAAATACCTTCGCTGAACTGGCATACATTTATTAAGTAGAAAACAAGAATTTAAAACTTTTATTCTATTAAAAATAATTCAAACCAAAAGGAGAGAGCGAGCATTGGAAATACACAGTAGCATATAATGGGAAGTTCCCAAAACTACACTGAAAAAACGTAAAACAAGAGCAGAAGTGTGTGTGTTTTAAAGAACAGATTACATCCTTGAAACATGATGATAATTAGCTGGTACTGAATTCTATCAGTTATACGCTAATTAAAGTAGGAGCTCTATGCAGTTCTATTGAAAGACTACCCTGTTAAGGGTTTTTTGATGTAAAATTCCCTACAGTTCCTTTGTACAGTTAAGCACTGTTGATACTTATAGATTACTTATTTGTAAGATATCATTGATGAAAATCATTAGAATAAAAATGACACAACAGTATGAGTGCAGTTTTATATATAAAAGTTAAAAACAAAAAAAGAAAAACACTTTGGGCTTTAACAAACCTATTAAAAGCACAGGCTCTCAGGGCCAAATGGGGTCACAAAGCAATACAACTGAAGCCATTCAGGAAGGCCCCAGGTTCATGTCTGGAGACCTCCCCATACACATGTGAACCTGCTCATGGCCCAGGCACACTAGGGCCATACCATAGGGTGTGGAAATCTTATTAGGGGTGTCCCTCTTTCTCTCTCATGGAAGAAGAAAGAAAGAAAGAAGAAAAAGAAAAGAAAGGAAGGAAGGAAGGAAGGAGAGAGAGAGAGAGAGAAAGAAAAAGAGAGAGAGAGAGAGAAAAGAAAGAAAGGGAGAAAGAAAAAGAAACTTTATAAAGAAAGTATCTGATCCTAAAAATGTAAGATTTGCTATGGGTTGGTGAATTCCTTAAATTGCCGTGTATGTGTACCCATGTCCAGGATCCCGGTGAGCTGGAAGAATGGAGGAAGGGATCACAGCATGACTGAATCCCATGGAGGCTGCTTCTCTTTCTCTTTTTCTCTCTCTCATGCATATACACACATTCCACCAGGCATTTTAAAAAAAAAAGCTGAATCAAATACATCTCCATCATTGGCTTGCAGGACTGTGACACCATAAATAAGGTTGGAAACACAGTGCCAACAGGGATGACAATGGATGCAGAGGACATAAAGCAGTAAGTTCAGCTGTGGGCCCAGACCCATGAACATTTCAGCATTAATAGTCGGGTTGATTCAATGGTGAGCACCAAATTAATGAAAGTATCTAGTCCTAAAAATGTAAGATTCACTATGTAAATTGACGAATTTCTTAAATCAGGGTTGATTTCAGTGGTGAGCCCCTCCCATCTCTGTGACTTGCTGAGAATCTTAATAAGTGATGGTCCTGGGAGGAAGTCCATGATTGCTGATTGGAGCACCCAACCCTTTGCTCTACTCACCAGACTGAGCAAACAAACACATGGGTAGATGGAAAGATGAGGCTATTTTGCATGGGAGAAGTGCTACCTGATGTCACTGGTGAAATGGAGTCAGACATGAGGCCGTGACAAAGCTTGGAGAGCAGTGGTAAAGTTTTCCTTCCCATCAGTTTGGCTCTGATAGCAAGAACAGGAGCTCCAGCCACCTGGCTCTCAGAATGAGAACTAAGTGCTTGCTTAGGTTTAACAACATTCAGAGAGACTGAAGTAAGCCAAGGAGGTGGGAGTAATCTGCCAATCTGTGGAAGCCCTGATCACTGTGTATTAGAGACAAAATTAAAGGTTAAAATATCTGCATGTTGGCCAATTAGGAGACTGAGGTACTTATTAGAGACAAAATTAAAGGTTAAAATATCTGTATGTTGGCCAATTAGGAGATTGAGGGCCTATAAGTGGGATTTTAAAAATTAAATTTTTATTATTAATATACTTATTAAGTGCCTATTTTACATGGAACCCTATGCAGAAAGATAAATGGAGCACAGTTGTTGCCATTAGCATAAGTTGGAGGTAGATGAACACAAAATGCAAAGGCCTTATAGAGTAGCAAATGCTTAAAGTTTCCAGACCAACAGCTATGGAAGTGCAAAGGTGGGAGAGGCAACTTATGGTTAGAGAAATGGCAGTGGACTTTTTGTCTGTTTCTGGTTTTCTATAGTGCACATATACTCACTGGAGAGAAACAGGGAGAGAGAGAAAGACAGACAGACAGAGAAAAAGTGAGGAACACTCCCTAGGGGAGATGGTCACACCACAGTCCTTTCTCCATTCTTCTCTCAGGATTTCAGGCACTCACACGACACTCACACGGCATGTCTTTCAAGCCACCGGGTCCAGGACTTGAACCGCACATTTGGCTATGTGGGATCTATTCACCTTAGCAATCATGCCATCAACTGACCCTGATAGTGGACTTCTTAAAAGGTAGGTCATTTGAACCAGCTGGAGGATCTGAAAGATGTCTGTGATAGTTTTTTAATGCATCAACTTGGCTAGGTCACAGTTCCAGATACTGGGTCAAACATTATTCTAGATGTTTCTGTAAAGGTATATTTTAGATAAGATAAATATTTAAATCAGTAGACTTTGAGAAAAGCATTACCTTTCATAATACAGGTTCATCAGATTATCAAATCAGTTGAAGGCCTTCCTTAATAGAAAGGATCTCCCTGGAAGACGTGACAACCTGACCAGCAGATGGCCTTTGACCTTGAATTGCAACTCTTCTCTGGGTCTCCAGCCTGCTGGTCAATCCCAGTGATTTTCGACTTGCCAGCCTCCAAAGTCACATCAGCCAGTTCCTTAAAACAAAAGCCTTGGGGACCAGCTGATGGAGTAATCTGGTTACATTGTGGGACCCCCATGTGTGGACCATGGTTCGAGTCCTGGATCTAGTGGCTTCAAACTCATGCCGGATGCGTGTGCATGTGTGCCTAAAACTTAAAGAGGAGAATGGAGGAGAAGGAATTGCAGTGTGGCTATTCCCCCTGGGGGAGGGCGGTGATTTCTTGCTTTCTGTCTCTGTCTCTCTGGGAAGTGCACACACCCTATAGCAAAAATCTCTCAGAAAAAAAAAAAAAAAACACCTCTCTCTTTCTCCACATACATATATATTCTGTTTCCTTGGAGAACTCTAAATATGATGGCCTATATTTTAGTTAGTAGAGAAGGAAAAAAATATGGAAATAAGTGCACTGTGAAGGATAAGTGCAGGGGAGGGGCCCATGGGTCACGAGTTCTCTGATATGGCTGGATGGTGGGGTGTCACAGTGGTACAATGGCTAGGAAAGGTAGCTTGGGGCCAGCTCACATCTGTCTTTGATTACTGAACCAAGGGATTTGCGCTTTATTCCATAAACAGGTTTTGAAGCAAAGGAGTGATATAACCAGGGCCATTACTAGGAGGACGACCCTGGCAACTGTAGAGGACAGAGACACAGGATGGACGTCCTGAGATCACTACGCTTTCCACACGAGGGGTCCTGCACTGATGAGAGCAAACCAGGGCACTGGTTGAGGGAATGTTAAAAGCACAGAATCAAAGAACTTAAAATCATTAAGACTTGATGACTGAATAGACAGAATAATTAAAAAAGAAAAACAAGACTGAAGGCTCAGCCTCTGGGCACAATTGGTAGCACGTTCAACCACAGAACTAAAAGTCATAGGGCCAGGGTTTGAGCCCCTAGTCCATTTGGCTTGAGAACATGCTGTACACATGCCTAGGTTTCTGGAGGGCTGTAGGAATGGAGAGAAGGGATCATGGCATGACTAAGCCCCAGGGAGGGTGTCTCTCTCTCTCTTTCTCTCTCCCTCTCTCTTGCACACACACACATACTCTACCATGCATTAAAAAAAAAAAAAGTCTGATTAAGTGCATCACTAAAACTTCTATGGTGATTGACTTGCAGAACTGAGATGCCATAAATACGTTTAGGAACACAGAAGAACAACAGGAATGACGATGGATGCAGAGGACCCAGAACAGTAAGGTCAGCTGTGGGTCCAGACCCATGAGTTTTCCAGCACTTACAGTACTTATTAGTGAATAGATGGGGGCCATACGCTAGGTCAGGATGGACTGAGAAACAACTGTACAGACAAACTGTTGGGGGAACAGGAAGACAGAGTTGAAAGATGTTGATACCTGAGAGCTGGGCAGAGGAAGAGGATTTAGCAAAGACTAAAAAGGAGTTAGGACACAGCCAGCACATCAGTTGTACCTAATAACTATGGGGGGAGAGAAAACAGATTAGTGCCCAGTCAAGGAAGTGAAAAAAGATGAGCATTTCAAGGATAAAACAGTAAATCTACATTTTAAAGGAATGAACTTTATAGTATACGAATAATAGCTCAGTAAAGCTGCTAGTAAAGAAGAATAAAGAAGCCATCAATTGTGTAAGATGATGCAGAGAAATTAAGCTGAAAGCTGAAAAGAAATCCTTGGAATTAACCATTTAAGGTACCAATAGCCTCTACAAGAGTAATTGCAATAGCAAAGAGATGGCAGAAATCAGCTGTTGAAAGTCAAGAGGAGGAGGGTCAAAAACTGGGAGGGTTTAGGCTGGCTCGAGGACACGGTAGTAAGGTGCTGCTCAAGGGGTACTTCGTTTGGTTCCTCAGTAAGCCTTTGTATCCCCAGCACATGTAACCTTGCAAGAACTGAGAGGCTGGGGACAAGTATCTCAGCAGGAGATCCACTGGGAGGCCTTGTATTTTTCTCTCTGTGTCTTTCATTTTCATGGAAAAAAACAAGTAAACAAACAAAAGAAGTGAAAGGATTTAGTTATGGTACCTTTTCCTCAGTAGGTTTCACATCTCTCTTTTTAGAGAGATTTTTGCTATAGGGCTTGTGCACTTCCTGCAGAAACAGAGATAGACAGAGTCAGAAAGTGAGAAATCAATCCACCAGGGGAATGGCCAGGCTGGAATCCCTTCTCCTCCATTCTCCTCTCAGGATCTTGGGCACATACACACATGGACACACACCCAGCGTGAGTTCTAAGCTGCCATATTCAGAATTTGAACCGTGGTTGACTACATGGAAGTCCAGCGACATAACTATTATGCCATCTTCTGGTCTCAAGTTTAACATCTTTTAAAGTTTTATTTTAATATAAAATTAATACATTGTTATTATAAAGTATTTAGAAAAATAGGCTTTTGAAAAAGGACATAATGAAAATTATCTGAATTTCTACCATACAGAAATAACAATATTTTCACAGATCTCTCAATAAATTTTTTTGTCCCAATAAATCTTTCTGTTCTTTATACAGCTGGGATTATGCAAAATATTGTTTTATATTTTATTTTTTTCTTAGAAACTTAGTTTTATAGCATTTACCACTATATAAATGTGTTAACGCTTTTTTTTTTTTTTTTTTGCTATAAGGCATGTGCACTTACCAAAGAGAGACAGAGAAAGAGAGGGAGAAGTGAGCACTCACCCTAAGAATGGACAGCCATGCTGCAACCCCTTCTCCTTTAGTCTCCTCTTGGGATAGTAGGCATGCACAATACACATCCTCCATGTGAGTTTTCTTTCTTTTCTTTTTTTTTTTTTTTCTTTTTTTGGAGAGGTTTTTGCTATAGGGCGCATGTGCTCACCAGACAGACAGAGAGAGACAGAGAAACAGAAAGCAAGAAATCACCCCCTAGGGGGGATGGCCACGCCGCAACCCCTTCTCCTTTAGTCTCCTCTTCGGATAGTAGGCATGCACAATACACATCCTCCATGTGAGTTTTCTTTCTTTTCTTTTTTTTTTTTCTTTTTTTGGAGAGGTTTTTGCTATAGGGCGCGTGCACTTGCCAGAAAGACAGAACGCGAGAAATCATCCCTCGGTGATGGCCACACTGTAATCCCTTCTCCATTCTTCTCTCAGGGTATTGGGCACGTATGCACATGAGCCCGGTGTGAGTTTAAGCCACCAGGTCTGGGACTCGAACTGCAGTAGACTGCATGGGAGTCCAGAGACATAGCCATTACGCCAGCTGCTGGTCCCTCCGTGAGAATTTTCAAGCCACTGAATATGGGACTCAAAGTGCAGAGCTGGCCACGAGGGCTCCAGGGCTTTAACCTCCAGGCCATCTGCTGGACTGATACAACACTTTTAAACCATTCTCATATTGCTAGACTTTGGCTTATCTCCCCTTTATTTATTTTGCTATTTTCATTGTAATGAATGTATTTGTTTCTAAATCTTTGTCCAATATTTTTATTTTAAATTTATTTATTTTGCATTCATTCACTGTACATTATCACAGCATACAAAATGTGATTTCCCATCCAGAATACACTGCATAGTAGCTTTATCGAGGATATTAGTATATATGTTATCGTCAACATATAATTTTTCATATCTTATTTCTTATTTTTTAATCTTCCCCCCTTTTTCCCTTGATTCCCTCCTTCTCACCCTCTGCCATTTCCCACCCTTCTTCCACACTGTCTCTGTATCTACCATTGCTTTCCACTCCTTTTTTTCCCCACATTTTATTGATCACAAAAGATCTTAATTATTCTAAATACTTTCAATAGTAAGTTCACCTGATACATACATATCTATGAACACGTGCCTGACTTTACGCATAAAACTCAGTGAGTAGAACATACTATAAAGTAGCACCTAGCTGAAGTATAAAGCTTACTGCAGCATTGAATAGGTATTTTTAATATATTTTTAATTTCAAGAAAAGCAGTTCTAGCTTTAATAAGTCAAAATAAAAAAAAATTAAGAGATATTTGCTTAAGACTTAAAGCCAGGAAAAAAGTTAAGATTCTGTTCAAATAGTAGGTACATGAGCCTTTCAACAGCTCAAGAGAAGACAAAAATCCTTTCTTTGGATACATGCTTAGATGGAGAATTGCTATGTCAAAGTACATAGGCATTTTTATGGCTCTTGCCGCATTATCAAATAGTTTTTCAGAAAGGCTGTACCAATTCTCAATCCTTCAAGAAAAGATTCACTGTACATTCTTCCCTACTGAGTATTATTTTCATTCACTTTGCCTTTTGTGAGATAAGTTTTTTTTCTGTCTGCATATCTTACCTCAAAGAGCTCTCATAGATTTCTTCTTTAAGAGCTGTGATGTGTTTCTAAGCCTCTTGATTAAAAAGGCAATAGAGAGAAACAAAGTGATGAAGAAGGATTATGAAAATGAACTCAGATTAAATTTTAGTTCTATAAAACCAACGGGGGGGACACATCAATCTGGACAAAGAGAAAAAAATCTGCTCATTTACCATAACCAAGAACTACAGAGGAAGAATCTCTCTCCATTCAGTTGTCTTTAATCCTTCTGGTCATTTTCTAAACTCTTTGTTCCCTGAACAAGCACAAGAACGGAGATAAAATACTAATGTACCAGTTTTCCTCTAACCCTTATATATAGCTCATTGCGATAATCCAGGATATTCAGTTTCATCGGGGGGAGTGTGCTTCAGAGAAACAAG
>NW_006159732.1:2697004-2713586 GCF_000334495.1 Tupaia belangeri chinensis
CGTGCCCAAGATCCCGAGAGGAGAATGGAGGAGAAGGGATTGTGGTGCGACCATCCCCCCTGGGGAGTGATTTCTCGCTTTCTGTCTCTCTGGCGAGCACATGTGCTCTATAACAACAACAACAACAAAAAAAAATAACCTCTCCAAAAAAAAAGTTTAATATACCAAAATAGAAATAGAGTTGATATTTCCTAAGTGCCAGCCACTGTGCCAGATGATACACACACACACACACACACACACACACACACACACACAATTAATTCTTACAACATTTCATTGCAGAAACTATTAGACCCATTTCGCTAATGAAAAAACAGATTCAGAGAGATTTTGCTGTGCCCAGAGTCACACAGCTATTAAATGAAGGATCTAAATTAATCTAAATACTTCCAATAGCAAGTTTTGAATCCAGCTCTCTGGTGTCAATGCCAGTGCTCTCTTACACAAATCCCACTCCTATTTTGTATGTCATTAATAATTTAATTAAAAATTTCTTGAGAAATTTATTATCTTCATCCTTACATAAACTTCAAAAAAAATCATGAGGAATAGCAATTTAATATGATCTCAATAAAATGTCTTAATACCTTAGCTGACTAATATCTATTATGATGCCATCAAAGAAAAACAACCTGAGTTTTTAAAGCGAACACTTCAAACACTCCTTTCTCTGACCTTTCTAATAATTCTTCCACTCTATGCAGCCTTCCAGTCATTTACGCTCCCACTTTCCCACTGTCCAGTATCAAAGTAACCCCAGTCGCTTTCGGTTACAGAATTTGGCTTCTGTATTCGACCATTAAAATCAGTTTCTGGCAAGCACCTTTTTTTTTTTTTTTTTTTTTTCAGGGAGATTTTTGCTATAGGTTTGTGTGCTCTCCAGAGAGAGAGAAAAACAGAGAGACAGAAAACAAGAAATCACCCCCCCAGGGGGCATGGCCATGCTACAATCCCCTCCCCTTCACTCTCCTCTTGGGATCTTGGGCATGCACACACATAAGGCCAGCCTGAGTTTTAAGCTGCCAGTTCCGGGACTCAAACCATAGTCAACCACGTGGGAGTCCAGCAACGTAACCATTATGCCACCTGCTGGTCCCCAGGCAAGTACTCTTAACAGCTGCATGGATCTCTCTCCATCATTCTCATGTGTCAACCCTCAGTGTCCCCTGACCCACTGAATCCAGCCTAGACACTCCCAAGGTAGAGACAGTTATATGCTGGGAGCTGGCTCCTATTCACTCTGGAAAACTAATTACAATACAACCAACAGTAAACATTGAATTCTATAAACTTTAAAGAAAATAAATTAAAATAGAAAAAATACTAAAAATCTAACACTTCCTAATATAATAAGTTTTGTTATTGGGTAATTGGAAAAGTCATGACACAGTTTTGCATAGAAAAACAGAAAATATGTCATGACTTTTCAGACAACCCAAAATTTGCATCAATTGCAGATGTATTTGAACTCCATTTTGAGTGACATCATGTTGATATCTTCTTTTAAAGAATGATTTAATTTAACTATATTTATCATTATTTTCCAGTCTGGTCAAAGAGAGGGGGAAAGTGAGAAAGCAAGTCACCAGGTCTAGGATTTGAACCATGGTTGACCATGTGGTAGTCCAGCACCTTATACTACCACATCACCTACTGGCCCCACCATGTTGATATCTTGAAATCAGTCATGATGGAAGCACTTACACCAGGGCAATGCTATAAATCATGGTCTTTTGTCCAGTGATGAAGTTGTTAAGTAAGCACCTACCAGTATGTCACTGGATGAGATCCAACAATCTTTGAACGAGCCATCCAGGGATTCGAACACAGCCAGAGTTTGAGAGCCACAGATTTTAGAAGAGCTAACCTACCTATCTCCAGTTACCTAGTACTCTCCTCCCGCTACCATCCCAATGTGTCCCTCCTCCACTCTCAGAGTGCCTGAGTTTGGAGCCTGCTTCACTTCAATCTATCTCAGCTTCAAACCACCTGATTTCAACCACAGAAGTGTGTGCTCCATGGAGAGGATATGCTTTTTCTGGGCACCCATGCTCAATCCCAGGTTTATATTTATGTCCAAAAGTCTAGAAAGAGAAATTTAGAAAAGTGGCTTATTTACTTAATTTCATTTTAATATTTACTTTTATCATAGAATATAATGAAATTACAAAAGAATTTTGTCTTCTTTTTCTGAAAGTCAGAACTTATTGAACCATGTTCTCCATTCCCCTCTTAGAAGTTTCCCCTTCTGAATAATAAAAACCAGCAGATGGCAGCAGGGACTCTTAGAAAGCAAGGCTAACTTCAAATCATTTTGGCTGAGAAAGAACATAAAATTTGCTATGCAAAGTTAAGCAAATTTCTAAAGAGTTTGCTGGTTCATCATATTCTTCATGTCAGCAAACTGTCTTGAAATTCAGGAAAGATTATGTTCCATGATTTCATAAAAACAGTAATAACCAAAAAAGTCATTTACTTGTTTTATGCAAATTGGCTCATGCCAGACAAGAGTAGCCAGATCTGTTTTATTATGTTGCCAGGTTTAAAAAATTTTGAATTCTCACAGACCATATTTAAATGATCTTACTTCATTAATATATGTTTTAATGTTTTTATGTTTTTCCTCCTGCAACCTGTTTGCTCATAAATGCAGAAGTGAAGACAGGCAGGTAAATAAGTACAGATTATAAACCACAGAATTCCTACATTAAAAAAAAGGAAAGACTAGAGTATTTAAATAAACAATAAAATCACATTTATCATGAAGCACCACTGAAATTCATCCAAGACAACTAAATTGAGTCTGACTTTCAGAATAATACCAACGGACCACAAGTGCATGGGTCTTCGGATGCATTAGTAAGGAAAGCTGTTTACAAGGAGTGGTTCTGTATCTACTCCGCGCCAAATGTTAAGAACCCATTAGGAATCTTGAGGCTCAAGAGCTGTTAAACAGGAGCAGCAATCACAGCTTAGAGAGGTGACTGATTGCTGAGCAGGGTGAAGAGTAACACTACCAGCAGATCGAATACAGAGAAAAAAATTTTTCTTTTTTTTAATTTAGGGTTTTGCCATAGGGTGTATATACTTACCAGAGAGACACATTAAGAACGAAAGGGAAAGGGAGAAATCACCCTGTATATACTTACCAGAGAGACACATTAAGAACAAAAGGGAAAGGGAGAAATCACCCCTCCCAGGGGGTATGGCCACACCCCAAATCTCCTCCATTCTCCTCTCAGATTTTGGGCATGCACACACTTGTGGCTGGCATGAGTTTCAAGCCACTGGGGCGGGAACTGGAACTGTAATTGGTCTTGCAGGAGTCCAGTGCCTTAACCTTCACAACACCTGCTGGTCCTTGCTCTTCATTTTCTTTCTTTTTTTATTTTTTTTTTGTTTTGTTAATAGCTCAGTATTAACGTCTTCTGAGCAAGCCATCTTTTATTAGGCACATAAAGATATAGGGACACTAGGTCCATAATATAGTATTTCTTGGGTATCATGTGTGATCCATCACTGTGATAGGCACTGAGGATGCTAAGAAGAACAAAATATCTCTGGGGCCAGCAGGTGGCATGGTAGTTAAGGTGTTGAACACCCACGTGGTCGGCCGTGGTTTGAGGCCTGGACCTGGCAGCTCGCTCTCTCTCTTGCCCTTCCTTTCTCTCTTTATCTCTCCCTGGTCAAATTAAAATAATAATAATAAATTAAAATAAAATAATTTTTAAACTCTCTCTGCTTTTCAGAGCTCACAGACTAGTGGATTGTAAATTTAGGGGTGATTCTGGAAAGTATAGTGTATGTTTCACAAAGATGTTCTGATACTTAAATGAAACAGCATTACAAATAAATTGCTTTACAAGTCAGTGAAGAATTGGACACATGTGTTTGTCATTATTTCTAAATAGGTAAATGACAAAGTCAGACATTTTTTCAAAAAAAAGATTAACATGGAAATTACATACAGAATAGGATGAATGAAGAAAGTAAACTCGAGCAAATAATCAGCTAGGAGTCCACGGCAATAACCCAGACAGGAGATGACAGTAGAAGTGACTGGCAGTCAGGGGGAAGGACTGAACAGGATGGTGAAGAATGCACACCACCAGCTGTCTGATGGCAAGGCAGCAGAGAGGGAAAAGGCAAAATGCCAAAAGTGTACAAGAGGCCTTCAAAATGTTAATGGAAAATCCATGTTATGGAAAAACTGGTTGTGAATTTCAAAAACTTTGTACCAAAATAAATTTGTACTTTTTTCCCATTCTTCATGATCTTTTTTTTTAGGTTTTTGCCTTAGGGCCTGAGTGTAGTGGTGGGGGGATGGCCACACTGCAATCCCTTCTCCTCCATTCTCCTCCCAGGAGCTTGGGCACACATGGGCATGTGCTGGGTGTGATTTTCAAGGCACTGGGCCTGGGACTCAAACCACAGTCAGCTATATGGGAGTCTAGTGATGTAACCATTACACCATCTCCTGGTCCCTCTCCGTGAAATTTTTAAAGTCCTATGATAGTCCCTGGATGATGTGGAGAATAATGAAATAAGAAAGTGAAGTAAATAAAGTAATTTATGAAGAAAGGTAAAGAATTTGAATTTGGGGCCATCAGGTGGTGTGGTGGTTAAAGGCACTGTACTCCCATATGGTTCAAGTCCCAGACCTGGAGGTTTGTTTTCTCACCCCTCCACCCACACCTGTCTTTGTCTCTCGCTGGATATATTAAAATAATAAATAAAAATATAAAAAGAAAAAGAAAACTCTAAAAAAATCATTTGAATTTTGATATGTTGAATTTGAAGTGACAGAACGCCGGAGGTGAAGCAAGCAGAAAGATGTTGGGAGATTCACAATTCACAAACTACTACTCAGTTTTTAAGACCCACCTCTAATGTCCTCTCTTTCTGTAAGCCTTTCATCAATAGCTCTCAGAAAGTTAGTTACTCATTTCTTTAAGTTTCCAAAGCAGTTTGTTTAATACTCGATTTTAGCCGTTGTTCTATAGGACTGGCATTATCTGTCTCTGTGTCTGTCACTCAAACTCCATTAGAATTATCTGAATGTAGAGGAAGTCATGATCTTTGCACCAGGACTCTCTAAAAATATCAAAATAAAAGACTTGATCATCTACCTAAACCGAATATGAGGACATTAGTGAATACAATTTCTGAGGAAGCAATTATTTAGAAAGAAAAATAAGAGTTAAAAGGTAGGGCCTAGGGCTAGAATGCTTAGGAAGTAAAGTAGAAAAGTTGGTAAAAGGACAAAAAGTGAGCCAAAATCTCTTAGAAAAGAATGATTTTACTAATGAAGGACATGCTCCAGTCAAAGATTTAAACCACTACTGATATCTAAGTGAGTGGAGATAAAGAATGAACCACTGAATTTCAAAGCCAAACTTAGTTGAAAGAAATTCAGGTTTTTTCCATCAAGAACAAAAATAAGCGCACTTAATTTGGTGAAGAAGCCAAGATATGGGAACAATCTCTCCTTGTTATTTATATACTGCACAAAGGCAGCACAAAACCGAGTTCAAGCTGGGTGCATCTCTCAAGGCAGAGAAGTTGAAAATATTAAAAGGATTAAGAAGCTAATTTTAAAACATGATGAATAACAAGAACGTTTGCACAGTACTACTGATGAGGAGGTGAAGAGAACAAATGAAGCTCTCAAGGGCATTTTTCACAGGGAATGATGACTATGTCAAGGGAAAGAACTTCTTAGTTGGTGTGCATTACTTAGGACCACGAGGCTGTTCCCCTGTGAGTATCAGGCTAGAGCATCAAGAGGACCTTTGTTTCCGGGAATGTCCACATGTTTCATTGGGGATATCTAGTGCCTTGCTCGAGGGGTGCATCTAAACATTAGTGCTAGACCATCTGTATTTTTAATTTCATTCCAGGAAGGCTTAATACTTTTGGATAGCTTAAGTGTATTCCCAGAATTGGCCTAAGAAGGGACTTTTTTAATACTTTAATAATATTTTTCTTATTTCCAAATGAGGAGACTGGGGTCATAGGAGGTTGGGTGACTTATCTAAGATCACATTGTTGGTAACAGAAGGCTAAAACCTAGATCTCCAGATCACTAGTCTGATGGTCTTTACGTTTAATACTTTTCAATATTGTAAGAGATTGGGAAAAGAAAACAGCAGAAAAGAGACAAGATGAGACCAAGCTATTTCTCCTCCTACTGAAGATGTGACCTTTAAGCCACAACACCAGCTGAGTGAGTTCATTCCTCTTCCTTGGTGACTATGGTGACTTTAGCTAAAGAGGATGGACCCTTCCTCTCAGGCGTCAATACAGAGTTTTGCCTTTCCTATGTTTTTTAAGCCGCTTGTGCTCAAATTATGGGTGCCTTGTTACTTCCTTGTTTTTATTGTGCCCAAATCACCCTATTCATATTTGTATTGCCTAGATCACTACTATTTTTGCCAGTGCTTTGATTTTTGAGACTAGACTGAATTTCAATTCTCTGATCACTGAAGGGCGTCATTTGGCTATGCTGAGTGAACTATGCAAGTATTTACTCCTGTCCGGTCACTTTCCTCAACCATTTATAGTCACTGACTCGCTATTTTACATAATTAAGTGTGGTGAACACTCTTACTTTCTCTATTTTACAGAGGAGAGAGGAAGCTAAGGCATAGACTGGTTAGGCAACTAGCTCATGATAATACAGCCAATATAGCATAAGTCTGGTTCCAAGGCCTGTGCGCTAACTGCTCCTCACCCCCATCTAACAGCCCTGCCTCTGACTCTGTTGGGACATGGATTCCTCCCTTTTACTCAAAATCAATTTTTCAGTCAGTTACCAACAACAAAATGGTTCATGCTTACATACTTACACAGAACTTACAAAGGCAAGGCATTTTTAAAGGACTATACATACATTATTAGTTCATTAAACCTCAAAACAATCCCTCAAGGTAGGTGACAATATTACCATCACACTCACTTTACATATGAGAAAACTAAAGCACAGGAAACATAAGCAACTCACGGAAGATTTCACATTTCACGGCAAGCAAAAAGAGCAACTGGATCTCTACTCGCAGCAGATAAACTCTGGACTCCTCCTTTCTTAATCACGACAAGCCAAGGGCATAAAGCAAGTCTAAATGAGACCTGCCTCTGTCATGTACTCAGTTTATCAATTCACCCTCCAGGGCCTCCTTTCTGACCGATCCCCCACCTCCTTTACATCTAATCAGGCCCGCCACTTATGCCAAGAAGTCATTGTATTAGGTCTTCATACTTTTTTTTTTAAGTTATGTTTTTCTATGTAAAAACGCGCCATGACTTTCCTGAGGACTCAACAGTTTTTTTTGTTTTGTTTTTTTTTTTGTTTGTTTGTTTTTTTTTTTTTTTTTTTTTTAGGACTCAACCCTTTTGACCTCTCTGTACTAAAGTCTTTCAGTTGGTGGTATCTGCCCCACATCCTTACTTACCCGGACTTCCCAGGAGTCAACAGAGCAGTTATTCATGCAGAGAGCAGGCAATGGTGATGAGGCCAGCAGACCTGTGTGTGAGCCTTTTTACTGCCACTGGAAAGCAGTGGGATCTGGGGCAATTGACTTTACTTTTTCAAACAGAATGAAGGAACCATAATCCCTCCCACATAGGGATGCTGGAGAAACTGCAGATAATACATGGAATAAAGTTAGTGCATAGTAAACAGCTGGGAAAAATTTCAATGTCTTAATTTAAATACATAGTAGGGCCTACTGGATACTGTTGAAAACATTGGGGATACAGCAGTGAACGAAGCAGTCAAAAAGTCCCTTACCTCATGGAGCTTTTGTTCTAGCCAGGAAGACTGACAGAAAGTCCATGAACAAATAATTATATATTACTGTCAAGTAGTGATATAAACAAGGAAAATTAGACTTTCAAGGCCATGTATGTGGTTCCAGGTCTTTGGCAGACAGCACTTGCAAGATGTGCTCATCAAACAGACACTGTCTTATCCAGAGCAGCTGTTCTCAGACTTTTTATCTCAGGAACCCATTATGTTTATTTGTTCATTTATTTAGTTTGCCTTAGGGCATGTGTACTCACCAGAGAGAGAAAGACAAAGGTAGAGACAATGAGAGAGAAAGGGAGAAATCACCTCCATAGGCGAGATGGCCATACCACAATCCCTTCTCCTCCGTTCTCCTCCCAGGATCTTGGGCACACAAGCACAAGTGCCTACTATGATTCTTCAGGCTACTGGGTCTGGAACTCAAACTGTGGTTGGCCATGTGGGAATCCAGCAACATAACCTCTATGCTATCTGCTGGACCCTCCCCATTATGTTTTTTAAAATATTGAGGCCATCCCAGGTGACATGGTGGCTAAGGTGCTGGACACTCCCACATGGCTGACCACAGTTCGAGTCCCAGACCTGGTGGCTTCCTTTCTCACTTTCCCTCTCTCTCTCTTTCTCTATGTCTCTCTCTGACCAAAATAAAATAAAATGAATGAATAAATCAAATTAAATAAATAATTCTTAAAAAATATATTGAGGCCACCAGGACCAGCAGTTGGTGTAATGGCTATGTCACGGGGCTCCATGTAGTCGACCGCAGTTCAAGTCTCGGATCTGGTGGCTTATACTCAAGCCGGGCGAGTGTGTGTGTGTGCGCAAGATCCCAAGAGGAAAATGGAGGAGAAGGGATTGTGGTGTGGCCATTCTCCCTGGGGGGTGATTTCTCGCTTTCTATCTCTCTGTCTCTCTCTATCTTTCTGGCGAGTGCACACGCCCTATAGCAAAAACCTCTCAAAAAATACATTTTTTTGAGAACACCAAAGGGCTTTTGATTATATAGGTACCATATTAAAAATTAAAACAAATTTTTAAAACAGAAGAAGAAATAAAAGTCCATTCTATTAGTCCTCAGAGTGATGACACCATCACATATTATGCAACTTCCAAAAAAACTGCACTGTGTACTCGTGTGAGAAAGTGAGTGAAAACAGCAAAAATGTCATATTGTGGTTGACCTGAGAGATCCCTCAGGGCTTGGCAACCCCCAGGGGCACTCACACTTTGACAACTGTGTCCCAGTGAAAATATATTTAGATAGGCACCAGCTTTTAAAAAGATACTTTATTTTTCTACCTCTGCTGATGTCTTCTTGCTTATTTTTCTAGAATCAGAAGCTGAAAAAAAGTTAAATTACAGTTTGAACTGCATAAAATGTGAATACCTGTGATTAGTTTCTTGAGTCAAACACTTACATGCCTACTTGCCTTAAAAAAAAAAAGAAAAGCATATATCAAACCTTAATCTTGATCTTCAGAAGCACAGCCATCCTTATGAATTAGAAATAAACTCTCCACGAAAGATTATGCATTAAACATTTGTCAGTGGTTCACTTAGCAATAGCTTTAATTCTGGATGTTGGTTCAGATAGACTGATTATTTCTTTTAAAGGTGTGTCACATTTCCTTCCCACAGAGGTTTTATTGTTATTTTATTGCTATTTTAAATGAATAAAATTCTTCAAAATGTTTCTAAGCATAGATAACATGATTTCATAATTGTATTTCACCATGTTCAAAAGACCTTCTCTAAGTTATATATTTTCAGGATTCCTATAATGCAATTGTTTCTAAAGACAATAGGAGTTTTTTGCAACTCTATTTTCATTACGCAGTTTTTTGAAAAACAAGCAATCTTACTACTTTTAGTACTAACTTCTTTAAGCAATCTGTATGGAAAAATAGTAGCAGTTGAACATGGCAGTTCATAGATGGTCTTGAAGACACAGAGCAGCTGGCTCTGCAAATACCTAAAGGTAAATGAACAAGCTTAAAAGCTTAGACTGAAAAACTAAAATTCCTTGTCAACACAAAGTCCATCTAGCCTACTGGAGAAGAATAGAAACACAAACAAATCTGTGGGTAGCAGAGGGAGGTGCTTTTCATCAGATACCTACTGTGTAAACAGGTCATGCTCTACGTATTTTATGCACATGATTTAATTCAATCCTCACTCTTAGTTATTTTTATACACTTTTTTACAAATGAGGAAAAGCACAGGAAGGTTAACTAATTTGCTCAAGGTCACTCAGGAAGTAGTAGAGAAGGGATTTGAACTCTGGAAGGCCTTTATATTTTTAAATCTATTTCTTCCACAAGAGAGACTGAGGGAGAAAGAGAGTCTTTACAAGATCTTCACATTGTGATCCACTCCATTTCTGCCCTCAAGGATCATGGGCACACACATTCAGCCGGCATGTAGAAGGAGGTGGCAGGACTCAAACCCAGGATCTTTCTATGCGGGTCCAGTTGCAGTGTCTTTGTGCCACTGCCTGAGCCCCCTGGTCAACTTTTAACAAGAAACACTTGGGTTTAAGTCAGAAAGCCTGTGTGAAAGTCCTTTTGCTGTCACTTATTACTTCCGGGCCCTTGGGAAAGTTACTTCACATCTCGAAATAGAACAGAGATAACAAGGCTCCTCCCATGTAAGGTCATCGGGAATATTACAGAACGAAGAATCACCTTATTAGGAGGGTAAAGGGGGACTCAATTACCAGGATGATTTCCTGAACCCCTGAAATAATCTAAAATGTTCTGAATAACTTGGATTTAGAAAACTTTGGAGTAAGAAATTTTGATTAAACTTAAATATTATTTAAAGATTGACAAAAAAATTTCAGGGAATTTAACTGAATAACTACAAAAAATGACACAGTCCAATTTTTAAAAAATTATTATTATTATTTTTATTTTTGCACAGGATCAGACTGTTTCAACCCTCCTGCCTCAGCCTTGTTGAGGGACTGGGATTACAGGTGTGCACCACCATGCCCAGCCATTAGGTTGGACTGGGGATCAAACCTGGGCCTCCCATATGGTCCCAGCCTACAGAGCACAGTGACTTTGCATCATGTACCACCATGGCAGCGTCAGTACATTTTCTTTAAATACATTATTATCTATTACTCTGTTTGTTTAGCATTCTATAACATTATTATTTATTCTCCTCAGCGATAAAGCTTACTAGTTATGGAAACAGGCTTTACAACTAGACTTTTTTTTTTTGAGAGGTTTTTGCTATAGGGCGCATGTGCTCACCAGGAAGACAAAAAGAGACAGAGAGTTAGAAAGCGAGAAATCACCCCCCAGGGGGGATGGCCATGCCACAATCCCTTCTCCTCCATTCTCCTCTCAGGATCTTGGGCACACACGCACACGCGCCCGGCATGAATTTAAGCCACCGGGTCCAGGACTTGAATCGAGGTCGGTTACATGGGAGTCCAGCAACATATCCATTATGCTAACTGCTGATCCCTACTACTAGACTCTTTAGGTATACAACCCTACTTGACCTTGGGCTAGTTACTGATCCTCAACAGACTTACTGGTAAATGGGCATAATGATAGTACCTTCTCCACTCAACAAATAATATCAATGATGTTTTATTATATTATTTCCCAAGTGCTTAGTGCTGATGAGGGCTGGGTAAAAATGTATATTGATTAAATGTTGCCATACCCATCATTCTTACAACAGTGTACATTCTAAATGCTTTCTGACATACTACTTCCTTAATCTAGCCTCCAGAGTTACATGGCATTAGACACAATAAATCTGATGTTGGCATGTGATCATCAGTAGGCTCTGGATTTTCAAGAGAAATAAGAGAAACCAACAAATGGACAATTCAAACTCGCAAAAAAAAAAAAAAAATCCAAGCATAAGTTTGTGGTAGACTTTGTCCATTGATTCCATATAAATCATTCATTTCTTTCCCATCCAGAAAAGAACCCAGATTTATCCACAACTCCAATTCCATTTCAGGATGAATCTGCTATGGCCAAGCCAAGCCTGGTTATCTCATTCCTCTTTGACAGGTACCTTTGCATTGAGTACTGGCCAATAAGAGGTAACTGAAGGTTCACTGTGGGTGGGAGAGTGTTTTGGCAAAGATTTTACTCCTTGACCAAAGATGAAAAATGTAAGGAAAAGATGCCTCACCACACCACTGACATTTTGTAGTATTTATCCCCATTGGAAATCATATATGTATTTCTTGATGTGTTCATCGCCTGTTTCTACCACCGTGTTGGAAGAGTTTCTATCTTATTCATAGTACTTTGAACAATGATTTGAAGAGTCAGAGTTCAATAAATATTTGTTGACTAAGTGAAAAATAAATGATCTCACTACAGATATTCAGGGTATAGTAAAGGGGAGGATGGTCCCCTCTTTCCAGCCATGGGTTCCCTATTCCCTTCCTTCTAGGTAATGGTCCAGAACTTTTGCAGTTTTCCTTTTGCTAGAGTTTTCCTTGTGGAGGCACGTTAGCTGATAGCTCCCTCCACTCTGCTAAATCAATTATAATTTCTCCACCTGCATTCTTCTCAAAGTATATTGAAATCTCTTGGCAGGTGATATCTTCTCTCCATTTTCCCCATCATGAAGATTATACCTTATTACATTTCTTATTATTAAGAACAAGAGGACATAAATTCATATGTTCAATGTGTCATCTTTAAATAAACGAGAATATACATATTTAGGAAGTAAAGTCAGATAACCCCAGCCTCAGTGATAACAATCAATTAAATAAAAGCTTACAATACAATATAATATTGTCTTACAACTATATATAATATATGCCTAGTTATTTTCAAAAGTAAACCACAGTGTGAGTGGTGGATAAAAATAGGATGAGTCAGGATTATAAAAATCTTAGTCTATCATGCAACTAAAGTATCTCATTTAATATAGGTAAATACACTATGCTAAACACAAATGAATAGTAGGATTGTAAACACACTTCTTTTGTGTACATGCTGAGCCTGTCACTTAAGAGGTAGCTTAGCACAACAAAAGTATTTGGTCCTGGAACCAAAGGACATGACCCTGATAATGATACCAGCAGATTACTGCTGAACACAACATCTTTTACCTCAGACACTTGCTGTATGGGTCATACAAAGCTTTTCGTAGACTGCAGAATACTTCGAGTTTTCTTAGTAAATACAGTAAAGAAGGAAAATATTATCTTAAGACAATCAAAGTTTTAATTCCCGAAATAAACAGGTGGGTTCCATGTGAAATATCTATATCAGTCCAAGCAGTATCTGGAATAACAGACAAAAGGTGTCACACATTTATTTCTTCTACAAATGCATGTACCAGGCACTGTGCTAGATGCTGGAGAATGGCCAGTAAGGCAGGTACAGTCCTACTCTCATGAACTCTAGGGTCTAATGGGAAGACTTTAGTTAGCAACGAAGAAATGGCTCCTTGGTGCTGAGATGAGCACCAAAGGAAAAGAAAAGGAAAGAAACAAAGCATTGTGAAAATGAATAACAGAGGAATTAACAAGGTCTTTGGCTGGTTTAGGAAAGGTGAGAATGGAACTATAGATGATGGATGCTGGCAAAGGAAACAGGATATGGGAGCAACAAAGTCTGTCAACTGAAAGGAGAACAGGTTACTGTGGCTGAGGCAGAGGGCCCAGGACCCCTGATGAGAGGGGAAAAACTTTGAGGTGGATGGGTCTTGATGACTAGGCTAAGAATACTGATTTTTATCCCCAAAACAACAGGGACACTTTGGTGGGTTTTACATATATTAGATTTGAACTTTAAAACAAATAAACAAACTAGAAAAGAAAACACTGGGTTAAAAAGAGAAATGGACTGAAGAGCAGTAAGAATGAACCAGCTGGAGACCAGGACAGAGGTAACTGCAATAGTTCAGAAGAAGGATGCCTAAAGCGTAGACCTGGGATAAAAGCAAACAGTCAAATAGGAGAGATGTTTAAGATGTGACATCATAAGGATTAGTTCATAATGGTGTGGGTGGGAGGAGGCCAAGTTTCTGATTTGAAGAAATGAGTGTAGGATGCTTTGGCTCAGGAATACAGGGACCACTAGGAGATAAGGTTGGTGGAAAAGAGCAAGAGTTTAGTTTTGAGCTTGGTAAGTTTCTGCTTCAAGAGACATTAAGAGATGTCAACTAGCTCAGAGAGGCTGTTTAGGGATAAGATATTGGTAGTTATTACTGGGCAGGTGGCAATGAAATGCTGGGAAAAAATTGCTTAGGGGGAGAATGAAGAGGCAGACAAGAAAAATACATGGGTGAAAATGTATAGCTTAAATCTATAGCTTAAATCAATCTTCCTTGCCCTCAAGTTTGATTTAAAATTTGCCTTCTCATGGGGAGTTTGGATTTGCAGCCCCCAATCACCCAATGAATGTGATCTCATGCTTATTCATTCTCACTGAGAAATAAAAGATAGCATTCTTCAAAGGGATGTGCAATTGCAAATTCCCAACACATTTGTACCAAGAATATGAAACAGAAAACAACAGACAAGGGAACTAAGGGAGGCTATTAGTTGTAGATTCTAAGGGTTATTAAAAATTGAGGGAGGAGGAAAAAGAAAAAAAAAAATCAAAGAATTTCCCTGACACAGCCTTTAAAATACTTTTGTGTAGAGGGCCCCAGATGCCATCAGTCAGGAAAATGATCTCCGGCAGAGAAGAATATGGCTGGTATAAATAATGAATGAATGAAGACAGAAGCAGAATATGGAAGCAAGAAGTGCTCTTAGAGGAATTTTCTGCTGGAAAGTTCAAGCCACAGCTAATGATTTTCTTCTCATTGATTATCTTCCCACCATTGTGAGTGTGTGTTTGTGTTTGTGTGTGTGTACACTTTTTTCTGACTTGAATTTTATATGTCAATGGAATATCTCTATTTTAAAAATTTCCTTTGAAATGCTAATAAAACCCTCTACTGAAAACAAAACAAAACAAAACAAAACCAACATTATACTAAAGTAATTATTTGATATATACCAGCAGTTCTGGGTGTTTTTCACTCAGGGAAAAACAATCATAGAAAGTCAACTCCTTGTCCTGGTTAGCACTCAGCACTCAGCACTCAGCAAGCGCTGGAGGTGATTTTAACGCCTTCTTAGGTACTAGAACAACTCAGAAATATTCACTCCTGGGGTGATCCAAATCACTTAGGTGACAACTATCAAAATTGTTCTCTAAATCCACATAAAGTATACACGTTAAAAGTCCTCATATAAATAAAACGACAAATAATCTATTAATTGGCCTTCTTTGATTTTAACCCAACATTTATTCAAAAATTAGAATTAGAAAGAAAAAAAATGCTCTAGAGTGTCTTTTGGTTTCTGCAGTGCAGTATTTTAGAATATACTACTCAATATTCTAATTCCATCCAACAATTATAAGTAGGATTAGGGGCCAGTAGAAGGCTTGGTGATTAAAGCATGGATCCCATATGGCCAACAAGGCTCAAGTCCTGGATCTAGCAGCTTAACACAGGTGTGTGTGCGTGCATACCCAAAGTCCTGAGAGGAGAATGGAAGAGGAGTTATGGTGTGACCATCTCTACTCAGAGAGGGGTGATTTCTCACTTTCCCTCTCTATCTCCTCCTGATCAGTGCACATGACTTAAGGCAAAAGTCTAAAATAAGGGGGGAGGGAGATTATCACTAATAGTATCAGAATAATTTTTTTCCAATAAAAATAGAGGGAACAATTCTGACTATTTATTGACCTCAAATTATTAACTACATCATTGATATGTCCAAATCATGGCCATTCTGTTCAAAATTAAATATATAGAACACCAAACATGGAAAGAAAAATACCATTGAGTCAGATCGAATGCTTATAGTAAATGCTCCAATTCGTGCATTACCCATTTTCCTACTAATGAATTACACACTGCTCTTTAAAATAATTTATAAGCATATTTACAAACTTTAACTGCACTTTGTATCAGCTTATGAAGGCTTAATTTACCATAATAACTACTTTGTGTTAGCTTTAGTTTCATCATTTGATGCTATTTATTTTGTGTGCTTCACCAAAAACCATCAATACCTCTAGAAACAATACTGTTTCTAAACACGAAAATACCACACACTAGCAAACTTGGCCAATGCGTTCATTGACTAGCATCCTAATTGGGCAATTACTATCTACTCAACACATCAGCGATTCAAAACTCCTTATTTGTGATAATAAACAACATAGTTGAGAGGACTCACTGATACTGTTTTACCACTTAGTCATAAGAAAGTGGGACATATATGTCATTTTGCTCTATCAACAGTCAAGAAAATTGTTCACTATAAACATGAAAACACAGGAATGTTTTTGGTAACGTTTTGAACAAAATTATCCCTGAATTTTAAATATACTTCTGATTTTACTTTTTTGGCAGAAGAACCACCCTCTAGCTTACCAATGAGCTACTAAGCTTGTGGCAATTTCTTGCAGAAGTAAATAGAAAACTAATGCTCTAAGTAAACAAAATAAGCCTGATTTATAGAGTGTGCTTATTGCCATGCTATAAATACTCCCATGGCCAATTTCAAGCCATACTGTTCTTTTATTATTATTATTTATTTATTTTTATTTTTATTATCATCATAATCTTCTTTATATTACATTGGATTACATATAACTTTACAGTGTATTACATTGCTTTTTCAAAAGGGAATGCCATGCATGTCAGTCAATACAGAGACATTAATCTCCCCACTTCATCATTCAATATCTTTTCTATGTTTTTCCCAATCAT
>NW_006159732.1:2713728-2730031 GCF_000334495.1 Tupaia belangeri chinensis
CTACCATAGAGTGCGGATAGTCGGTATATATTAAGTGGATACAAACAATATCTTTCTTTCATAGCCTGGCTTACTTCACTCAGCAATAGATCCTCCATATCTGACCACTTTCTATCAAATGCCAGGGTCTTGTTATTTTTTATGACTGAGTAGTATTTCATAGAGTATATATACCACACTTTTCCAATCCATTCATCAGTTTGTGGACATTTAGGTTGGTTCCATGTCTTGGCAATTGTGAATAATGCTGCAATAAACATTGATGTGCAAGCACTTTTCTGACTGAGCATTCTCCTGTCTTTCGGGTAAATACCCAGAAGTGGGATTGCTGGATCAAATGGTAGTTCTATTTGTAGATCTTTGAGGAACCTCCATATTGTTCTCCACAGTGGTTGAACTAGTTTACATTCCCACCAACAGTATAGGAGGGTTCCCTTTTTACCACATCCCCACCAACACTTAGCACTTTTTATATTCTTCATCTTTGCCATTCTGACAGGGGTTAGGTGGTATCTCATTGTGGTTTTTATCTGCATCTCTCTTATTATGAGGGATGTTGAGCATTTCCTCATATGCTTTTTGGTCAAGCCATATTGTTAAATATGCATACAACTGTACACAACTGGCTGAGTTAGTAGGAGCCCTCTTTACCATATCACTGGGTATATTTCATAGTGAAATGTCACTAATCACACAGGCTACCCATAAAAACCTGACACAAGGCTTTCTAGTGATTCTCATATGGCCATTAATTTATCTTCAACACTTCAAAATTACCTCCAACTGACTAATGTGCTCATCAGTTATTATCCTTTCTTTAGTCCTCATTCCGCTATATACGTGACAAAGTTTCTATTAGTGGGATATCAACTATTACCAAAATTATCAAGTGTGGCACCTAACGACATGGGTACTTGGTCTAATATAACTCAGTAAACAAATTCTTCCAGAACAACGTTTTTCATTGGCCTGAATCCCACAATTTTTCTGTTCCAGGTGTGGGGCAGTAATAGTGCAACTGAGGAGGAGGTATCATTGAAGTCAGATCAAAAACAGGTGTCTTGTAGCCCATGGAGAAATACTCATGAGACAGCTTACAAAATGGTGTTTTGGAAATGAGAGACTATTCAGAGGGCTGCCTGACGGACGCCTCCAAGTCACTAAGCAGGAAATGTCCAAAAGAGGCTATGAAAAGAATACTTGAAGAATTTCAGTCTTCTGAACTGGAATGGAGGAAAGAAAAGAACTCAGAATAAGATATAAAATACTGGATTATAATATGTATGCATGGGGAACAGCAAATAGCATAATTGTTACAACTCTGGGCTCCCATGTAGTCAGTCACAGTTCAAGTCCCAGATCCAGCAGCTTAAAATTCACATCAGGTGCATGTGTATGTGTGTCCCAGATCCTGAGAGAAGAATGAAGAGAAGGGATGGAGGCATGGCCATACCCCTAGGGGATGATTTCTTGCTTTCTGTCCTTGTCTCTCCAGAGAGTGCATGCGCCCTATAGCAAAAATCTCTCTTTAAAAAAAAAAAAAAAAAGTATGCATGTATTGAGCTGTTGAGAAAGTCATGACTCATTTTTGCATAGGAAAATATGTCATGACTTTCCCAGCAACCTAATACATGTGTGTTTTTAGTGCTGCTTCCAGAGACCCTCTCCAGGATATTCTTATGTAGCTAAGAGATGATTTTACCTGAAAATATACCTAGAATCAGTATTAAGAAATGTCCAGGCAACTCCTCCAATCTATGCTTTGGAACTGTTAAAGAAAGCTTCAGACAATTTAAGTTAGCAGAGTTTAACTGAGCAAAAATGATTACTCCAGAATGGCTTCAAAGGAACTCCAGATAGCTACATGGTAGGGTGACATTTCTGTGCAAGAAAGGGAAAGTGATGTGTAAAACACAGGTGGGAGAATGAGGTTGAGAAATAATAGGACTGGTCACAGCTTGATGTTAGCCTACAGGAGCACAGTTTAAAGGGTAGACTGTGACTGAAGTGTGGTTAACTGTGATTGGCTGTAACTTAGCAACTTACTAAGGAAGCAAAACTTCTAAGTGAGGTTCACTTATGGAACTCAGGCAAGAGTAAGGAGATCTTTTCAGGACAACAAGTTTAACAGAACTGTCAAATAGGTAATTCTCAACCAGGGCTATTTTGTCCCTCAGGAGACATTTAGCAATGTCTGGGGACATTTTTGATCATCATAACTGGGAACGAGGTGATACTACTGGCATCTAGTGGGTAGATGCCAAGGATGCTACCAAATACCTTGCAATGCACAGGACAGACCAATATCAGTAGTTCTGAAGTGGAGCAACTCTAATCTGGATCATTTCATGAGAAGTTCCACACCTCCCATATTACTTATATTCCTGGTAACAAGAGTTTGACGATTAAATAGGTTGTTTCAATGCATTATTTATTAATGATGACACTTCCATATAGATCAAAATATAAATCCTCATACTTTGTGTCAAGCAATAATTAGCATTACAAAAATGAAAATGCTTGCCAACAGAGATTTTAAAAGTTACTTTATGTGGCATGAACTATCATTCTTCCTACACTGATTATATAGGATTCTCTAAATAATTATTTTTAAAAACCACTTCTTTAATCATATGAAACCTTAATGTGATAAAGTCATTTATATGAATTCAAATAATCTTTTTAATGGTTTTGCTTCCAGAGAAATGTCATTTTCATTTAGCTATTTTGCTATGATGGTTTTCATACTATTTTCCCCAGAAAAATATGTTTGGATTAAGCGAAGAATCTTGTAAGTAAACCGCTTAAAGTATTTAATAAATATGAAAAAAAGTATATTGAGATTTTCAAAGGTTGTTTACCTTTTCTTTCTAATGTAAATGTTAATCTCTTTTAAAGTAATTGGACCTGCTTAAATTGCAGATTACAATTAACACATGCTCAAAATTTATCACTTCCAAGGAGGAAACATCAGAAGAGAAAAGTAAGTATTCAGTAGGCTTTTGTTTCTTGCAATTAAAATTTGAAATGACTTTAACTATAAATAAAGACAGCTTGATCAACCAATCCAGTGTTCTCTGGAAACTGATGAAAAGATGGACAGGATGGAAAACAAAACAGGAAGACAAAACTGACATTTCGTTTTAGAACACTCCTAAAACCATTGTTCCAACTGCAAAATAAGCCCAGCGCCTATCGGGTTCAATGTGGAAGAAGATAAATGGAATTGCCAGATGACTATATCTAGCCTTTTTTTTTTTTTTTTTTGGAGAGATTTTCACTGTAGGGCGCGTGCGCTCGCCAGACAGACAGAGAGAGACATAGAGACAGAAAGCGAGAAATCACCCCCCAGGGGGGATGGTCACGCCGCAATCCCTTCTCCTCCATTCTCCTCTCGGGATCTTGGGCACGCACGCACACGCGCCCGGCATGAGTTTTTTAAGCCACCGGGTCCAGGACACGAACCGCGGTCGACTACGTGGGAATCCAGCGACATAGCCATTACGCTAACTGCTGGTTCCCTATATCTAGCCTTTTAAACTTGACATTATGGAATTGCCAGATGACTATATCTAGCCTTTTAAACTTGACATTCTACAGAAAGGAAAATGGAGCTTCCAAGTAAGCATTAGAGGAATGAGAACATGAAGAGAATTGGGGATATTGGTGCACTTAGGAAAGGTGTAACTGTTCAAGACACTATATGTGCAGGAGATAGCACATGGGCTTTCTTCTAGGCTGGTTCTTGTGAATAAATGCATTTGTTCATATTTCAAAAGGTAGTCATCTGGTTGACCCACATCCTGCCTCACCATCTTGATTTATACATTCTTTCAAGGAAAGTGAGAATACACAATGGGACCTGACCTGTATGAGATATTTCTCTTTGGTGGGTTATGCAACAATCATGGGCAAGGAAAGCAAGAGTCTTTTCAGTTTTAAAAGACACAAGATGCAGAAGACCAGACAGGAAAGAAGTTACGGTTGTGGTTTAGCCAACATTTGCAGTTCCTATGATCAAAGCGCTGTGTATTACGTTGATTATATTTCACAGCAACCTCTGAGGTAAATACTGTTACCTGATGCTGTCTTACATGTGAGATAACTGACATTTAGAAAGGTTAAATAAACTGCCTAGGGTCCACACAGCTAAGGATTTGGTTTTGGATATATACGGGTAGATCTACAGCCTCTCTTAGTCACTATGTACTGCATTTCCCTTATTAAAGACAGAATGACCTGTGTGGGAAAGAGGGTTGAGCTCTTAGATAATAAAAAGCAGAACCCAACCTTCCAGAGTACAGGTGGCTCAAGAAGAAGCTTGGTCTTTCCAGTGTGTACTGGTCCTTTCAGTCACACTTAGACACAAATCATGTGGCTTATTTCTGTCACCTGCAGACACAAAAGGGCACTACATGGTATAATATTAAATAAACAGCTGCCTCATTTTATTCTAAGCAGTTGTTTCTACCTATGCTTCTATGTGCTTAAAAATGACACATAAAGGGACCAGCAGATGGCGTAATGGCTTCGTTACTAGGTTCCCATGTACTCAACTGTGGTTTGAGTCCTAGATCCCGGTGGCTTAGACTCAGGCCAGGCGCGTGTGTGTGTTTGCCCAGGATCTCAAAAGAATGGAGAAGGGATTGCAGTGTGGTCATCCCCACTGGGGGAGGAGGGAGGGTGATTTCTTGCTTTCTGTCTCTGTCTCTCTCTCTGTTTTTCTGGCCAAGTGCACGTGCCCTATAGCAAAAACCTCTCCAAAAAAAGATGACACATAAAATAAATTGATCTTATTTGGGTGTGTGCTCCGAATGGGCAATGGGAAAACCAGCCTCTACACTGACCTGCAAAGTTCTATTTCTGGACTTGCTCAAACTTTTTATTGTCCTGTCATCAAGTTCCAATACAATTTACAATTTATATGTTTGTTTAACAGGCTAAAACAACATTTGTTCTAGCTGATCCTTTCACTTGATCCTGAATAGATTCCAACAGCATCACCCCTACCTCATGTCCTAACATTTCACCATCAATAGACACTTAACTCACAAAACTCAAGGCATGAAAAACATCTTGAAATGTTTAAAAATCAGGCCAAGTCACTGATAAAGGTATGCTACACACAAACTGGGCATTGAATACAGACAATAAGAAGTCTTCTAGGAGGGAGGGCTTTTTTATTTTGTTGTTTCAGTTGTTGTCCTTGTCACTTATAGCAGGAAGTACATTTGACTGGAGGTTGAAAGCTCCTGACAAAGTCATCATATTGACTACAAAAGGAAAAAAAAAGCAGAATGTTTGAAGTAAAATTCTGGAAAATATGCCTTGAACCTAGAAATTAAGAAGGCATTCCATTCCATCTGCTGAGCAATGACAGGATCTTTACTGAGGTGACTTTCTGTAGAGTCCAGACACAGGGGCTATTCTTAGAACAACCAAAAAAAGCATGGAGCTGCCTAAAAATAATGATGACTCAACACCTAGAGGCTTCAGTGATGTAATGTTGTCAAAGCACACCCTCTCTCCTCACAGGTTGCAGTTTTTAAAATAAGCAAGCTCACAGATCACCTTCTGAGGAAAGCAAGAATTTCACACACTGGAGGAGAAAATTAGGACATGCGAGTCGCATATAAAAGGTCCCATCCATGCACTGCCTGTAACCAGAGTGGTTTATTTAGAAAAGCCCCTGCCAAGGTCAAAGACAGTTCTTGCCCTCTATCACCCTCACTCATCAGTCATCCTTCCAAAACAGTGCCTGTGAGACCGAACAACAATGCTGATTACACAAGAGGAGGGCCTGAAAAACCCTGTCCTCAAATCACTGGAGCCAGGCACATGAGATAGCACGCTAGGTCCTTTTGAATAATCTTGTATAAGTACAAGGTACAGCTTTAAACAAAGAACAAAAACATATCCCACAGTTCCCACGACAACAGCCAAGAGAGAGCCAAAGACCTGTGCTCCTTCATAGCCATAGGTGTCAGCAAGGGCTACAAGGTGACGAAGAACACAAGCAAGTCACAGCACAGCTGCCACCATGGGAGTCTCACTGAGCACACTAAGTTCAAGCAGGACATGACCCAAGAAGTGTGTGGCTTCACCCCACACCAGTAGCTCACCATAGAGCTGGTCAAGGTCACCAAGGACAAGAGAACTTTCAAGTTCATCAGGAAAAAGGTGAGGAACAGATCCATGCCAAGAAGTAAGAGGAGCTAAGTGATGTCCCAACCTCATGAGGAAAGTGGTTGCCAAGAAGGATTGAGCCCCATATTCATGCTGTACATGATAAAGGCTTTATAGAAAACAAACAATGCCTTCCTTCTCCCCTCTTAGAGACCCATTCCCTGAACTCCATAAGATCGTCCATTCACCTCAACCTCTTTGTCCATCTAACTTGTACTATAATGATCAAACCCAGACCAGACCGTGGCATGGTGGTTAAAGTTGCTAGATACCACATGGCTAATGACATAGTTTGAGTCCTGACATCAGTGGCTTGAAAAACATGCTGGGAATCTGCACATACTTTCCTAAAATCCTGACGGGAGGGAAAAGTGGAGGAGAAGGGATTGTGGCATGACCATCCCCCGTTGGGGGGTGTTCTCTCTCTCTCTCCAGAGAGCACACATACCCTCTGGAAAGAATTTTTTAAATGATCAAGACAAGTAAACATGACGCTTCATTTTAAAAATTGCATTTAATTCATCTTTGTACTTATTAACAATACTTAGGACACAATAGATTTTTCATAATTATTAAATAATTGATGGCAGGGTTGATTGGTTGATTGCTGCAGTACTCTTTCCTCTTGTTAGTATACTTATAAGTCCTTGCCCTTCCCTGGGTACTTATGTTTTATATCTCATGTAGGCTAATTATACATTGTATCGACTAGGACTGTGTTCATGAAAAAGGAAACTCTTAATCAGCAAATAGACTATAAACCATTGTTGTGCATGCTTGTTCCTCGCATTGCAGAGCCTGTCCATTTGTTCTTAAGGTTAGCTCTGCTGAGCAAGAAACAAGGGTTTAAGAGTCGAGTCTGAGCATGTTCTAAATAAAACATAATTTGAAAAATTTCTGCAACTGATAGAATAAACTAGAGTTTTACAACTGTACAATTGAGTTATTTCTTTTTCAAAAGGTAAACTTTTGGCCAGCCACGATAACACAGCAAGAGCTCTACACTTTGTAATGCTGAAGCCACATGGGAAGGTCCCTGGTTCACGTCCCTAGGTCTTCCTGTACACACTGGGCACCCACACAGGTGGCTGTGTTCCTAGTTGGCTGAGGCTGATGAATAATTGCATGAAGTGCCTGTCGGTTCATCTGTCTTTCTGTTTCTCTCTCTGTCTCATGGGAAAAATAAACTTAAAAAAAGGAAAAGTGACCTCATGGCAGTAATGTTTTTACCATATATTTTTGGAAATTTCAAGTCACTTCCCAAGTTCCCAAAGAAAATCATTCTTATTATTTTGTAGCTATCTATTTCTCATGATTGTGCTTATGTGCATATTTCTTAAATAAAAAATATTTTATTCAGGTTAACTACCCAGCTGACTCACTAGACTTGACTCTAAATGGATTGCTTGTTTCTAAATTCAAATCTACACTAAATACAAAGGCTTTGTGTCACTCAAAATGTTGCAGAGTGTGCTACCAGTGATGCCAAAAGAGTAGTCTCGTTGAGAGGAACCATACTTCAATACAGAACTCAGAGATGTTTGTAAGAGAAAGATAATGGCTCTGGAGTTGAGAGTTCAGTTGTCAACAGAAAACTGGACAAAGGTGGATAGGAGACCAAAGGAGTGTGTCCCGTCCCTGTTCGGGCGCCAGGTGTCCCGACCCGGGGGGACAGCCGAACGGGTTTCCTGAGTGAAGGAGTGAGAGCCGGGGCAAGCAGCGTAGTGTTACAGCACGGAGACGACAGCGTCGTCTGTTTATTGTGGGCAGCACGGTACAGCACAGAGACGACGCAGTGTCACAGCTCTTAAGGGTCGCGTCGTCTACTGTGAGCAGCACGGAGACGACGCGGTATCACAGCTCTTCAGGGTCGTCCGGAGACGATGTAGTGTTACAGCTCTTCAGGGTCTCCCAGGTCGTCTGGAGACGATGCAGTGTCAGCTCTTCAGGATCTTCAGGGTCGTCTGGAGACTGCGCGGTGTTTCAGCTCTTCAGGCTCTTCAGTTGTCGTCTTCCTGGTCGTCGTCGTCGTCTTCCTGGTCGTCGTCGTCGTCTGGCTACTGTGGGCCAGTCATCGTGGTTATATACACTCTGGTGGGTTGTAAACGGTGGGCCCTGATTGGTTGTTAACGGTGGGCCCTGATTGGTTGTTAACGGTGGGTTATGATTGGTTGCTTTTGGACCAATCATGAGGTGCCGGATATGCAAATTTGAGGGATTCTAGTGGCCAATCAGAGCAAGGTTTCGAAGGTCAGGTTTTTGGAAGGGAACCAATCATGGTAATTGTTTGCTCTCTGAGAAACCTCGGCAGACTCGCTGGTGTGCAGCTTCCCACAGGAGTGCTCATTGTCTCCTTCCATTTATTAATCATGAAACTCCTACCTTCCCTTCTTCCACATTTAAAGGAAGACGATCTGTAAAAAGCAGACTTAATGAAGACTGGCTACCATGCCAAATTTCTGAACTGGCTAGTTGGAGTCAAATTTCTTTCCTTCATATGCTCCTTGTGAAGCCTTGAACTTCAGCTACATGGTAATAATTTTAAATGGATTTCTGTTACAAGTTTTCAACCTGACAGAACACAATTCAAATGAAGAAAATAATCTATTTGAGGAAATAAATAAAACTCTCAAGCATCAGACATTAAAGCAACATCATTTTTCCATGAAATAATTGGGCTCTAAGTTTTTAGGATTTGAAATCAGGCTGATTTATAATGAAGACAAACACACATCTCCTTAAATGGTTTATATGTGTTCATTTTCTTTTCTTTTCTTTTCTTTTTTTTTTTTGGAGAGATTTTCACTGTAGGGCGCGTGCACTCACCAGACAGACAGAGAGAGACAGAGAGACAGAAAGCAAGAAATCACCCCCCAGGGGGGATGGTCACGCCGCAATCCCTTCTCCTCCATTCTCCTCTCGGGATCTTGGGCACGCACGCACACGCGCCCGGCGTGAGTTTTAAGCTGCCGGGTCCGGGACACGAACCGCAGTCGACTACGTGGGAGTCCCGTGACATAGCCATTACGCTAACTGCTGGTTCCCATCTTTTTTTTTTTTTTAGAGGTTTTTGCTACAGGGTGCAAGTGCTCTCTAGAAAGACAGAGAGAGACAGTGAGACAGAAAGTGAGAAATCATCCCCATGGGGGATGTCCATGCTCCAATCCCTTCTCCTCCATTCTCCTCTCAGGATCTTGGGAATGCATGCACGTGCGCCTGGCGTGAGTTTAAGCTACCGGGTCCGGGACTTGAATTGCGGTCGACTACGTGGCAGTCCAGCGACATAGCCAATACGCTAACTGCTGGTCCCAGTATTTGTGCTCATTTTCTTACAAATCAATATTAGAACTATGAATAGATTTAAGAGTTAAAGTATAGTGATCCCATGTTCTTATATATACATATATATATGTTAAAGTATAGTGATCCCATGTTCTTATATACACACACACACACACACACATATATATATATGACCCCATGTTATTCTAAAAATATCATATAGTCTACAAACATATATAAATTTTTGTTTCTATTCACAGAATTTAAAACATTTGCAGACTACATCCTTAATTATGACTGGCCAGCTTCCTTACATGTTGAAAAATGATTGTTAAAGTACTCATAAAAATACAAGCAAAATTGGTGAGCTAATTCAGAAAAATGTCTTACTTTATACATATATATATATATACACACACACACACACATAATTAGGTTAATAAAAGAAAACTAAACTATCAGGACATGTAAGAATAGAGTTACTGTGACTACTAATTTTTTGGTTGAGCTTTCTGGAAGCCAGGGAAAAATGGAAATGACATTCTCCTAGTGAGCAAAAGTCCTAGTTTCCCAGGGTAAACAAAGTTTTCCTGGTACTAGTTCTACCAGAAAAGTATCACAAGAACCTTATATGGGGGAAATTGTACAAGAAGCATTCTACAACAAATACAGGAACAGTTTCCATGTGGATTAAGCTTTCTTTTTTTAAATTAGTTTAAAAAAAAATTTTTAAGAGGGAACCAGCAGTTAGCGTAATGGCTATGTCGCTGGACTCCCACATAGTTGACTGCGGTTCGCGTCTCGGACCCGGTGGCTTAAATCTCACGCCAGGCGCGTGTGCGTACGTGCCCAAGATCCTGAGAGGAGAATGGAGGAGAAGAGACTGTGGCATGACCATCCCCCCTGGGGGGTGATTTCTCGCTTTCTGTCTCTATGTCTCTGTCTGTCTGGCGAGCGCACGCGCCCTATAGCGAAAACCTCTTCAAAAAAAAATTTTTTTTTTAAGAGAGAATTTTGCTATAGGGCACATGTGCTCACTAGAGAGACAGAGAGAAACAGAGTGAAAGTGAGAAATGACCCACCAGGTAGGATGGCCATGCCTCAATCCCTTCACTATCACTCTCCTCTCAGGATCTTGGGCACGCACACACAAGTACATGGCATGAATTTTAAGCTGCTGGGTCACAGACTTGAACTGTGGCCGACCTCATGTGAGTTCAGCAATGTAACCATTATACCATTTGCTGGTCCAGATCAAGTTTTCTTAAAACCCAAGGATGGGATATAGAAATACAACTTCATGTGGTTCTGCAAGAAACAAAGATTTCCTTCAACTTTCAGCTGACTAGGTCAACAAGTTCTGACAAAAGTATCTTATTTTTAGAAAACCTCCTTTTTTCCTTGAATCAGAGGTTGGTAGTCACAAATGTAGGTAGCAAAGAAAAGAATGAGGGAGAATGAGGAAGGAATCCAGTAGTCACCAAGAAGGTGTAGTACTTTCTCTACTCATTTCATCTCATTTAACAAGCCTAATAATAACAACAAACCTACGAAAAGGTACTGTTATCCCCATTTTATAAAAGAGAGAATTGATGGGGCCGGCAGGTGGCGTGGTGGTTAGGGGGGTTAGGTGGCCGACCACGGTTCGAGTCCTGGACCTGGTGGCCTTCTCACTTTCCCCTTCTCTCTCTCTGTCTCTTTGGTTAAATTAAATAAATAAATAAATATTAACAAGTAAAATTAAATAAAGAAATATTTTTAAAAAAAAAGAGAGAGAGAATTGAGATTCAGAGATATTAAATTGGCCAAGATCACATAATTAGTATATAGACAAGGCAGAATTTGGACTAAATGCTTTTGAATCCAAAGCCCTTTCACTGGGCTCTTCTATCTCTCCTAAAGTGACCTAGAAAACTGTGTTAAACATTGTGGGACACAGAAGAACGACAACCTTGCTGTACCACAAGACACTTCTAATCAGCAAGTTTACAGGTAAGACTAGACCAAGAAATAATGTGACAAATTTGGAGAAAAGAGCAGATTTTGAACAAAGTATGATTGGGCCTTCAACATGTTCATGGAAAATGTGTTTCTTGAAAAAAACTATACATGGGTTTTGAATCTTTTGCACCAAAATAAAATGTGTACTTTGATCTATTTCCCATAAACTTTCTTTCCCCCTGCTTTAATTATTTCCAGACAGTAAAGTGGGACATTTAGAGTAGCTTGTCAGGCTCTTGGGCACCAGGGGGATCACTCAGTACTATGGAGAAGCAAGATACTAAATATGTCTCTGGAATATTTCAGTAACTTCTAGAAAGGTTAAGGTTCCAAAGAATGTCCTACAACAGATTTCAAATCTGCCCCACACTGAGCCTCTCATCTGGCAGGGTTCTCCAAGTGATTAGCAGTGACGAATTATGGTTCCAAGTCACTGTCCATAGGAAATAAAACAGGACTAGCCTCTGAGTAAAATGCTATATATATATACACACACACACACACACACACACATACATAGACACACACACACACATATATACATACAAAACAATTTAAACATTGTTTTACATATCAGACAAAATCATACGTGTCATTTTTAACTGTTAAAAGTAAACAGGAGAAAAGTGAAACTCCTAAAGATTCTTTAAATATTTGATAGTTTAATATCTAATTCAACTTATACCTGCTTTAATATGTAAAACTAATGTTTGGTTATCTTTTTCCCATTCTCAAGTTGTCACAGTTCACTTAATATATTGATTTTTTCTAATCTTCCTTTCTTTCTTCCTTTCTTTCTTTTATTTTAGAGAGAAAGATTTTTTACTATATGGTGTGTGCACGCCCAGGAGAGAGAGAAAGACAGAAAGTGAGAAATCATTCCTCTCCCGGGGGATGGCCACACCACAATCCCTTCTCCTCTATTTTCCTCCTGGGATTTTGGGCAGGCACACACCCGTGCCAGCATGAGTTGTAAGCCACTGGATCTGGGACTTGAACTCTGGTCAGTTATATGGGAGTCCAGCAACATAACCATTACGCCATCCAATGGTCCCAATGTTTATTTTTTAACCTACAGTCAGTGATATTTAAAGCACAGTAAGTCACTTTCTTCATATTCATCCTTTGCTACATAACCTTAGTATGAATTTTTCAACCAACCTTAAATCATCCCCAATACAGTTTTCTACAATCATCTAGAGCACTACATGTAAGCTTTTTACTTATTTTCTCTTCTTTATCTTTTCCTTGGGTAGTTATGAAAAAAGAATGTGCTTAAGACACATAATTTTTTACTCACTTGGATTACTAAATGAAGCAGTCACCTCTAAACATTTCACACATCATATAAATATGAATTGACACACAAACAGATTATTCATATGAGTATCTTAACTATAAGAATAATTTGGATTCAATTCATTTACATTTGGCTTGAGCCTTGCTGTTGAATCACCTAAGTTCTTTTCTTGCTTTACATTATTTTACTTGGAGATTATTGCTGATACATAGCCTACTTTGGATCTAGAACCTGTTTTCCACAGTAGATTTAGAGACAGGGCCATATGGTAGATAACGAACTGGTCTTAATATATAGGAGGTCCCACTCTATCCTTTCCTATATCTCTAAATGATCAGCTGAGACTGACAAATGCAACTCTCAGTTTTGTCATTTGGACAGCATTTAAGTGAAGGTTCAATTTAATATAGATTGAGCACATACTATGTGTAGGGCCCCATGAAAGGGGCAAGAAATACAAAATAAATGACAAATTTGGTCTGTTTTTATGAACTTCAGAGTCTGGAGAGGAAAATGAACATGAAAAGCACAATATGTGTAGGTGGTTGACATATATAAACTCCTTGAATCAAGAAAAAATGTGTGCATAAGCAATTACTACCTGGTGGGTAAGAGCTTCTCCTAGGGACCCAGACTAGACCATTAGGCAGGAACTAAGATGAAGGACTGGGGGCGCATGAGCAGTGACAGCAGATCAAGACCAAAATCTTCAAACCATGGACTCTCAGTTTTAATAAGTGCTAGAGTTTGGCTTAGGGAAGACCACACAGGCAGTATCCACACACAGTGCTCATCCTGGCTTCAAAATATATTTATTTCCAAAAAATACAAGACCCCTGCAGTATTAGTCAAACCAGCACTTGTGTGTCTAGCCTGTAGGCCAGCCCCTGCAGTCCCAGGCTATAGGATTGCCCAAAGTTCCAGAATATCCCAAAGCCAGATCATCTCACATAGACCTAGGCACTAGGCCTGCCTCAGTGAAAGGTCAGCAACCCTAATCTCAGGCACTGGGCCAGTACGTGAGGACACAAGCTCCAGGGTCTGCCTAGTCCCAAGTTAGTCCTAGCAGCTACACCCTCCAGGCCATCCCCTGTAGCCCAATGCTCCATCAGACCCCTGGTCTATACCTATCACTATAGGCCCCAGTGCTAGATTGGCCCCATAGGCCAAGGCCTTGGTACCACCTAGACTATATATATAAGCATACAAATTCTGGAACTAAAAATATAATGAACAATATTTTAATATAATAAAGGGTAGCAACAGCAAAACTGATCAAGCAGAAGAATCTGTGAACTCAAGGACAGGTTATCTGAAAATACATAGTCAAAAAAGAAAAATGTGTATGTATGCATGCTCCAAGATCTCAGGAAGATAATGGAGGAGAAGAGCTTATGGTATAGCCATCCACCCCCACACCCCGGCAGGGGGTTATTTCTCACTTTCTCTCTCACTGTCTCTTTCTCTCTCTCTGGCACATTTACATCCCCTAAAGTAAAAACCTCTAAAAAAAAATTATTTAAGTATCCAGAATCAGGAAGGTCAAATATTCAATCAGATTTAATCCAAACAAGACTACATCATGACATAACCAAACTGTCAAAAATAAAGAGATTTCTGGGGACCAGCAGATGGCATAGTGTTTACATCACCGGATTCTCACGTGGATGAAGTGCAGGACCCAGTGCCTTCAGAAGCACACTGGGCGCATGTACATGTGTACTCCAGATCCTGGAGAAGGATGAGGCAGAAGGGATTACAGAGTGGTCATCCCTCCCCACAGGGGGTGATTTCTCACTTTCTCTCTCTCTCTTTTTTATGAGTGCATGTTCCCTAAGGCAAAAGCCTCTACGAGAGAGAGAGAGAGAGAGAGAGAATATTCTGAAAGCAACAAGAAAAAAAAAGAAGCATATCACATATAAGAGAGCTCCAAAAAGGTTAGTAGTATATTTCTTAGCAGAAAACTTAGAGGCCAGGAGACACTGGGATGATGTATTCAAAGTGCTGAAGGAAAACAAAGCAAAACAAAACAAAACCTGCCAACCACCAATACCTTACCCAGAAAATCTGTCCTTCAGAATAAAAAAGATTTTTTTTTAAGTTGCCCAAATAAAACCTGAGGGAATTTATTTTACAAAAATATACTATCTCACAGAAAATACAAAAGAGAGTTCTTCAAGCTAAAAGAAAATGATGTTAACTTGTAACACAAAAATATATTAAGATATAAAACTCACTGGTTAATGTTAAGTACTTGGAATAAACTAAACTTGCAATACTCTAATACAATAAACTTGTAATACTCTAATACAATAAGGATGGTGTGTAATTACTTATATCTTTGGTATGAAGGTTAAAAGGCAAAACTATTAAAATAACGACACCTACAATAATTTATGAAGGGGTGCACAATATAAAAACATGTAAATTGCAACATCAAAAACAAAATATGATGGAAGGGTGAAATACAAATGTGGAGTTGTTTTTCCTGTTTTTATGTGGTTAAAATTCAATTATTATTAGATCAGTCCATGATCTGGTGGTTAAGGTGGCTGAATCTGACAAGACCAACCATGTGATTTGAGTCCCAGACCTATGTGATTTGAGTCCCAGACCTGGCGGCTAGCAAAACACATCAAGCACATGTGCATGCATACCCAAAATTCCAAAAGGAGAGAGTAGTGGAGAAGGAGTTCCTTCATGACCATGTCCTATTGGGAATGCTTTCTCACTTTCTCTTTCTTTCTCTCTGTTTCTCTGCAAAGATAATAAGCAACCTAACACTACATCTCAAGGTATTAGAAAAAAATTAATGAACTAAGTCCAAAGTTAGTAAATTGAAGGAAATAATAAATATCAGAGCAGAAAATAAATAAAACAGAGAACAGGGAAACAATTAAAAAGATCAACAAAACAGAGTTGTTTTTTAAAAAGATAAACAAAATCAACAAACTGTTATCTAGATTAAGAAAAAAGAGAGGAGACTCAAATACATAAAATCAGAAAAAAAAAGGAAAACATTACTGCTGATACTACAGAAAATCCAAGGTGTCACAAAAGATACTATAAATACCTATACATCACGTTGAACAATACAGAAAAAATGAGTAAGTTCTAATATGCAATACCAAGACTGAATCATGAAAAAATAGAAAATCTGAACAGACTAATGACAGCTAAAAAGATTAAAAAGTAAAAAAATGCCTTCTATTTATAAAAAGCTCAGAGTCTGACGACTCCATTGCTAAATTCTACCACACCTATAAAGAACATATACTAATCCTTCTCAAACTCTTCCAAGAAACTGAATAAGCAAGAATACTTCCAAACACATTTTATAATACAAGATAATCATTACTTTGATACCAAAGGCAGACAAGAACATTGTAAAAAAATAAAATTATATATATATAATATATATAATATAACATATTATACATAATATATAATATATATAATATATTATATATATATGTGTGTGTGTGCATATATATTTGTTGGAAACATCATGAAGTGTTTCTCTATGCAAAAATG